>NC_088716.1:58360727-58663227 GCF_963576615.1 Watersipora subatra | reverse complement strand
TTTTTGAATAAGTAGGCTAGCAGCACGGAAAACCTCAAGACTTCAGATACAATATAATATAATACAATATAATACAATATAATACAGTATAATACAATATAATACAATATAATACAATATAATACAATATAATACAATATAATACAATATAATGCAGTGATTGCCTGTTCATTCTGTTTTAGACAAATATTGAAGACCACTCAGTCACGACTAATGTAAAGCCATCTCTATGTATTAGTTCCTCAACTAACATACAAGTTCGTTATATCATAAAAACCAATATAATATGTTTTACTCGCTAGTATAGGTTACAAAAAACTAGTTCAAATATTAAACAGTTGCCCTAATAGCATTCAATTTCTGCTAACTCTGTTAGGTAGATGACTTACCGACAGTCATATTGCCAACAACCTTGACAAGGTCGCTTATTGCGGCATCGGTATTCTCTATACACCTGGACCAAAAAATGCCTCGATGTTTTACTGTTTCACTGTTCCATGACCAATGATAGCCAACAACATTTCCAGCTTTACATGTAATTAGAATGAATAATGCAGCTTTGATACAATTTTTTAAGATTCTGCATTTGCAGAAACTTACTAAATAGTAAATGGAGACTTTTTATTGATTTTGAGATGTTCAAGTAAAAACCTTTAATAATTTAGTCTACCAAAATTAATTCAAACTGATATATTGAAACGTTTTTCAACTGTCGTACTGTTACTAATTAGTGATATTATTTTCTTAATTAAATAGGTAAAATTTTTTTTAAATATTATTAAAAAATGATAAAAAAAGTTTAACCTTATTTTTAGCACAAATAATGTTTCCATATTCTGAGTTGTATCAAAAATAAATTTGGCTCTGCATTTTGGGTTGTAGCCTACTATTTTTGCCCTGGTGCATTCAATTGATGTCTACCGCGCGGCTGTGTTGTAGACTAAACAAGAGTTCAAAGAGACTCGGAAAATGAAATCTTTAAAAAGGTTATTGTATTTATAATATACAAAAAATGTTTGGCTTTTTTGTTTTAGCAGTATTTAAGTAATTTTAGTGCAAAAATAAAAAAAACTTAGCTAACAAGGTGTTGTTGACCTTCAATTAAAATGTAATATGATTTTTACCATTTTCTAGAAAACCAAAACTGTTTAAAAAAATTGTGCCAAATGCATATAAAAGGTCATACAAACTCTCTTAGTGGCAAAAATTGAGACTTTCACTATAGATTTTTAGGTTTATAGAGACCTCAATAAAATTTTTATTTGACTATTTGTTAATAAACTATTTTTAATGTCATGCTTTTAAGCATTCATTTATGCTGAATCCAAATTTCAGATCATTTGTAGCATCTTTTATGCAAGTGCCTCAAATGTACACAAATATTTGGCAACCACTTAAAAATAACTGCAATCTTCACTGCTCACTTGATGACTTATAAAACATGCAGGTTATTGTTTGCAAGTTGCTAGAAAAGGTTGTTTAGTAGATCATCCAATCGCAATATACAAATGTACATGATTGTATCTCCTTAGCAAGTATATTTTGTTACCCGTATGCATGCCCGGAACGTTTTGGTGGCACATTCGCTCATCCGTAAAGTTTAATGGCACCAGAGTAAGATTTACCCTTCAATGATAATCCCATTGAAAGGTAAATCTATGGCATTCAGTGACATTATAAGATCAATCGTGGCATATACAATGTACATGTACAACATTTATTTCTGCTTTTGTAGTCCTAAAATACACTTTTGATATAAAACCGCATACCAGTGTATCTAATGTATGAAAACTTGTTAAGGGCAGTTGTATCAAACACGTGTGTTCATGGTTATATATGTGGGATATTATGTGAATGTCCAATGCTTTCCTGAGATTAGCCAATGATGTAAAATATGGCTTTGACATACAGCCAGAAGATTAGTTATCGGGACTTGCAGTTTGTCGGCCATTGAACTAGGATTTACATGTAAGTGGAAGCCTCAGTAGGGAGGACAGAGTGTATGCACAGAGCTTATTAAGTTGCCTTGCTTTTCTCTTTTGCTGACAGGAAACCCTCAGCGCGTACTTGTCTCGACAGACAGAGACCACGGTGTAACAGCAAAGGCTGAGTGGTTATTGGCTTGTGTTCAGATGTTAGCGGTAAGGGCTGCCATGAGGTTGCTTGCAATTATTTTGCTTTGAGAGTGTAACGTTATTAATAGGGGTGAAAGCTGGTGGCAAAAGAAAGGTTGGTGTGTAATTATTATTGTTTGGTGCCGCCTTTTTACCCAGAACCAAACAATAATAACAGCTTTTTGTTGTTTTGCTCAAAATATAATTGGAAGAAAGATTTTTTGTTTTGTGTGCCCAAATTGCATAATTAGATGTAACAGGGTGTAGAACATTGTTAAAAGCAAGTCCCAAAAATTGATTAAATATTCTAAATTTAAAAATTTACCATTCAAGAAAAACGAGAAGCTTAGAGTTCTTGAACACATCAAAAATAGTTTACAATGTTCTAGAATTTATCATTCAAAGAAATTTGGAAATGCACCATACTAGAATATTTTAAAAAGAAGACAAAGTCAGAGGGAAGTAGAATTAAAAGTTGTACAGAGTGTTGCTCGGGATAAAAGTAGAATCTTAATTTCTAATTTGTAATCTTCTATTCTAAGAATTTTTAAATAGATGCAACAAATAATCAGTCAATGAGCTAATGTAAAAAATTGGAAGTGAAAAGGTAAAAAAATGGGAGTGGCGCATTTATGAGCAATATAAAATCTATATGTTATTGGTTATTAAGTGATTGTGGATAAACCTGAAAATAAAATTCAAGAATAGTCAAGAGTGTGATGTTTTCAAGTAATAATCGGTCTTTAGAGCACTTATTTAGACTGATTAAATGGTTAAAAATGTTTTTCTGTAGTTTTTTGTTTCTAAAAAAATGAATTATTAAAATAGTTTTAAAAAATTGCGCTAAGTTAAAAAAACGCTTTCGAAACTTTCTTAGAATTTTTCGGTTAAATCAAGACAAATGTTCTACTTTTCATTTATATAATATATTTTCAAGTAAAGTGTTAAATGTACCATTTTCTTTTAATTGGAAAAAAACTTGAGCTATTTCTTTACTATGCTTTCAGATTGCCAAAAAAATTGAAAAAGTTAAAATTATTTAGGTATTTTGTGAGTTTTTAGATTTCTCAGAATAAAAGCATATCAATGTTTGATTTCAGTTACAATTTTTTTATCTTTCAAGCAAATTAGGCTGAAAATATTTTTATTATATTCTTATTTTCGTTAAAACTGTGTTAAACAATGTATGAGTGTCTGGCAAACGAGTTAAAAGTTAAAAGTTTAACCTTGCCATTCCATGACATGTTGGCATGCAAGTCATTTTTCTAACATAAATGTCAAAATTTGGAACAAAATATAAAATTTATTTCAAAAAAGAGGCTTGTTATCTGTTTTGCCTAAAATATGCTTTATTTCTTAATAATTGATATAAGATTTAAAATGTTTTACAAAGATTTTTCGTTTTAAATGTTTTTCCAAGCTAGCAGTATTCTAAAAAGCCTGGTACCACTTTTTATAAGCAAATTGCATTAACTAAAAAATTGATTTTCATTATAAGTCTATATTTTACCGGAAGCTGTCTAAACTAGTAAGACAATTAATTATACATTAAATTAAAATTTTCTCAATTGTTTAGAAAATTTTTTGTTATCATTATTATATAATGTTTTTGGAGTTATTAAAAAAAAGGTGCGGTGAGCCCGCTTTGCGTTAGAAATATTTCAAGGTCAATTTCAATTACATGTATATATAGTTCAATTTTAATTCTTGTTTAGGGACTGACCGCATGTACATGTATCATAATCCCTTTTATTTTCAGCAGCCTCTACTATTATGAAATTGTATTTAGCCTCAGTTCTATTTACAGAAATACCTTTTTTGGCCCTAACGCTGCTTAGGTGTAGTGAACACAACATTTATTTGATTGGCGCTCATAAATTTTCTTCTATTGCATAAAAAGCTAGTTTGTCTGAAAACTGTAGGAAACACTCAATGAGTGCAATGAGTCTTATGCAACATTGTTAAATATAGCTAAAATAAATTATTTGTGCAAAGATTTTTTTATTACTCGGAAATCCCAATCATTCATCTAGTGCAGTGGTTCCCAACCTGGGAGAACTCCTTCCCCCCCAGGGGGAAATTTGGCATTTTAAAGGGGGGAATTTTAGTTTTTATAATTTCGCATTTTGCGAAGGGCTTTTAAGCCTTAAAAAACCCTAGGTGCGTTTTCTGTTATCATTCCTCTTCTATTACATGTATATTCTGGCTGGGGCAGTAGACCAAGTACCCTTTACTGTACATTCATTGTAATACAGTCTGCATGTAGGTACTGTAAATGTAATAATCTTTGCAATTTGGAAAAATTCCAATAAGCCAGCTTGACCTTAATTAATGACCATAGTAACTAAGGTCAAACTAAGGTTTAGTTTGACATTGTGCTGCTCACAGTGCACATGTATTTGACACAAGGACACCCTCACTTATCACTTACTGCATCACATGTAAAAGAAAATAATCTGTAAGATTATTTGTACAAGTATAATTACATATATGCTCACATTATTGTTTCCAATTATCATTCATGTTATTTCTTACTTGCTTTTCTGCAAATAAGTCACATAATTATGCATCTATAGTAGTAGATTAAATAAAAATATTAATACAATCACAGGTGATTATTATTGTACAAACAGATACTAGGTCGTTTATAACATTTTTCAGCCGCCGCTTTATTTTTACAACTAATGATTAGTGCAAGATGTCAAAGACAAAGAAACGAACCTACACTGAGAGTTACTTAGATTATGGGTTTTCGTATCTTATGAAAAACGGTTTTCGGCTTCCGCAATGTGTGATATGCCTGAAAACTTTGTCAAATGACTCCATGAAACCCTTTCAGTTGAAGCAAAACTCGCAAAGAATTCACCCCACACCAGCTGAGAACGACCAGGATTACTTTGAGTCCAAAGAGTGGCAAGTAAAGAGAAGTAGACTTGATACAAGTGAAGATTTTTATGCTCATAGTAATGCACTTATTACAGCTTCATACACTGTTTCCTACCATACTACTCAGCGTAAAAAACCACATACAATAGCAGAGAGTCCGATCAAGCCATGTATTTTAGACTGCGCATCAATAGTACTTGGAAAACAAGCTGGGCAAAAATTTCAAGACATCTCACCATCCAACAGCGACGCATTGATGATATTGCAGCAAATATTTAAGAGAAAGTAGTTGCTAAGATTAAAGCATCCCCATTTTGGGCCATACAACTTGATGAGTCAACTGATGTTGCCATTCTTTCCCAGCTATTGGTGTATGGTAGATATGTGCATGACACATCCATTGAAGAAGTGTTCCTGTTTTGTCAGCCCTTGCTTAGAACAACTTCAGCGAGAGATCTGTTGAAAATAGTTAAAAATCTCCTTGAAAAGGCCAAGTTGGGTTGAGAGAAGTTAATAAGTGTTTGCACTGATGGAGCATCTGCTATGTTAGGATGTAGGTCAGGCTTTGTAAAACAGATCAAGCAGAAGAACCCTGATATAGAAGGAGTGCATTGCTTCATTCACCATGAAGCATTGGCATCATGAACGCTTCTACAAGCGTTTAAATCAAACTTGGATGTGAACATAAAAGTTGTGAATTACATCAAAGCATCAGCACTAAATACCACATTGTTCTCAGCACTATGTTCTGAGAGTGATGTCGTGTTTACAACTTTGTTATTTCATACTGAAGTGAGGTGGTTGTCCAAGGGAAACATGTTAGGTAGGCTCTTTGAGCTACATCCGAGCTTATGAAATTTCTTGAAAGTAAAGGCCAGCATGAACTTTTAGCAGCCATGAAAGCTGATAACTATGTATTTGAGACTGCATACCTGGTTGATACATTTGCCTCGCTAAATAAGTTGAACTTGAAGTTACAAGGAGCAATCATCATTTCCTAGCGTTTCATGACAGCATTGATGCTTTCAAAGCAAAGCTGGTAATGTGGCATACACGAACCTGCACTGGGAACACGGTATCCTTTCTCACACTCACTGAACTATTGGAAGACAAAACCTGCTCGTGGTAATCTAGTGGCAACCATTACTGAACACCTGTGTCTGATCTCGTAACAGAATTTGCATGTTACTTCCCTGAGCTACCTTCAGAAAAAAGAAGATGCTCAACATCACACGAAATCCATTTCAATGCACTGTTGAAGAAACTCCAGAGGAGCTACAATAGGAGTTTGTTGAGTTAGTTAACAATTCTGCACTGAAAGATGATCTCAGATCAGTGTCTATTGACCAGTTTTGGCTCTCAGCAAAAAACAATTCTCTACTCATTGCTGAAATGGCAATAAAGATTCTGATTCCATTTAGCTGCCCCTACCTACGCGAAGTAGGATTTTCATCAATGCTGCACCTTAAAAATGAGAAAAGAAATTGACTTGACCTTGAGAGCGACTTGAGATGTGCATTATAAAAACAAAGCCTGATTTGTATAAGCTTGCACAGAGGCATCAGCAGGAGCGGTCTCATTAAAATTCATAATCTCACCCCACACCCGTTGAGTGTACCGGAATAACAATAATGTTGACGTGATTTATTACTATATATGCTACTCTCAGTTATTTAACAAATAAATACATGTATATATGCTGCTGACCTACATATATGTACCTGTGTAGTCTTTTCAGCAAATACAATATAGTATAGGTTCACACTTCACTTTTTCCAGGAGGGAACTTGCATTTGAAGATTTTGCGAAGGGGTAAAAGCAAAAAAAAGGTTGGGAACCACTGATCTAGTGTGTTCTATAACATCTAGTCTATGACAAATTATGTTACTGAATAACTACAGCAGACACATTGTTGAAACATCTGCAGTACATGAAACTATGTAGAAGTCTTAATGCCAGAACCTAAATAAGCTAGACAACTGAAATAGTGTGATTGAAGAGCATCGCAAACGAGACCGGTGACGACGTGATGATTGGTTGCTAGGCCGAGCCGGGCCTCTCCTTTATGCTCAGAGGTCTGGCCAATGATAGAGGGCAAAGATGACTCCACAGTCAGTGGGTCGCATAGGCGGAACAAAGAATAAAGCATTACGACGGTAAGCAGAAACTGCAAGCGGGTGGAGCCAAAAGACGAGAATATTATAAAAGGAAGAGCGTTTTAGAGAAGCAGGCAGAGCAGTGCAGCTCCCTGCATACAATAGACAATGTGCACTGGTACTTGTTCATTCTTTATGTATGCATGCTTTGACCACTGTTAGGATGATGCAAATGTATTTATTCTATAAATATATGTTTATGCTCTGATAACAAGTCGGTTTTCTTTATTTACTCGGCTTGTGGATAAAGTGAAGGTGGCACGGTAAAATCATTCACAATAGTGAAAAAATAGTTTTAATAAACGATTTTATTCAAGTGGCACAGAAATAGAATTGTTGGCTTAGAAAACCAAAAGCTCTAAATTAAAAGCAGTGATAGCGGCATTGAATGTGATTTATTATCCGAATAACTGAATTAGCGTAATTTAGAGTAAGTTAGTGTTATTTAGTGTAATTTACCCTAAATTAGCAGTTTAATCTACTTACTTTATCTGATTGTTTTTATTCATACATTTTTAGCATATGTTATCAAGTTTTAAAATAAAAATATGCCTTCAAATTTGAAAATGAAATGAAAAATTAAAGGCTCCAATAAATTTCAAAGCTATGTACAGGCTATAATCCGATCACAGGCTAATGGCAAGCAATATATATCAACTGGTAGAGATATTTCTCATCTTCCCCATATTTCTCCATCTTGCATATTTATTTAGAGATCTACGACAAGTCAAACATAAGTTAGCAGATTTCTTGCCTTCAAAAGTGTTATGCTGATTCACTCTCAGGAATGTATAAAATATGGGTGGCATTCGGTTTGCCAGTAAAAGGGTTAAACTTCTCTTTCAAAAAATCTAGTGAGCTTTTAGAAAAATACAACGCTAGCCTGTATTTGAATGCCACTTTTATTTGACTGCCAAGTTGGACGTTCAAATAGAGTTTTTGCGGTGAATAAATGTGGTCGCGTGGCTATAGCTTTACCCAGCCAGTAAAAACATGGCTCGATCTGGCGGACCCGATAGAGGTGGCTTAGCCCAATTGACTGAAAAGAGAGATGGATAGTCATACCAGAAAAGCAGCCCACTTGAAAAACTGTCAGGCTCCTGAGACGAGATTGACAGGGCTTACGGTATAAAAAACAGAAGCCAAGCTCAAAAAAGACAGGGCACAAAGAATTTCCAAGATAGACTTTAGGTCCATATTTTATGCTCTATTTTATAGATCACATTTATACAAAATATATTCTTATACAGCAGAAAAACTCTGCGGCACAATTGCTACTCACTATTTAAATTCACATAAACTACTCAAACAAGTATTTGGTTCTGAGTGAACTAAAGGGTCACTGCAAACCATTTAAATTATATTCAAACTATCACCCTAACTATAACATATAACTATAACATCCAAACTATACTCACCGTCATCTCTTACTACAATGGTGGAATTCATATGACTTGAAACTCCAAGTTTTATCAAAAACCAGCAGAGCAACAGAAGCAGCTGCATTGTAATCAAACAATCATCTCATCCATGAACAGTCTTACATCCTGTATCCAAACATACGAACTCTGACGCTAGGAATGTGATTACTGCAAGAACTACTGACATATGACTATTCTCTTTAAATTCCTTTCATTTTATAAACTTTTTTAGCAAAAAGCATGATGTGGTAATTTATAATTAATATATATTTTATAACATGAGCAGATCTTTACAAACAGGGTTTGAAAGTAAGAAATAAAGTTTTTCATTATGTAGAGATTATTGCAAATTAATGAAATATCAACCTTGAAACAGGCTTTTTTGTGTGGTAGCCAAATTTTCATTGTCATGATTATTCTCTGCGCTATTTTTAACAAATGAGCTCAAGATGTAATAATACCCTTTTTATAAATTTGGGTGCCTAGTGACGAAGCAAAGTTGAATACCATTATGTTGAGGAAAGCTCTGCAGAAAGTAGGCTCACAGATGTCAAGTTGCAAGCAAACCAAGACTTTGACATCATTTGACTTGAAATTTAACAAAAATATTCTGCATATTCCCAGCTTTTTAAAAAGACTGGTTGCATTATGCCTAATCAAAAACTAGTTAGACAAACTTTTTATAGATGAGCTACTTTCAAATAGTCATACTTGTGCCAAATAAACTTATCTTATTTCTACTGATGAAAAAGGAAGTAGAAAAGCTGCAGAGCATCATTAAAGATTAATCTAATGTTACATTTAATCATAAAACATTCCTGCAGTCAGATCACATCAAACATTAAAAACAATCACAAATTATAGGTAGATACCTCGAGTTTTAATAAATAAATTCACTAAAGTTCAGCGTAAGCTCATCTTCATTGGTTTTTCACTCCCAAGCTTATTTTTTCTATGCAATAACCTCACTGTATAAAAAGGGATGCTGTCTAGTACGATCCATGCACAACTGTTTTTTGTAGATCAGTAAGACATAGACAACTAGAATGGAGAAAATAAATACTTTAGCACAAACTGATCATCTCTGGAAATATCATAAGTTTCCAATTTGCTTGTGATACTTCATAAAATACCTGTTAAATCTTGTCCATCACAGAAATGTATGACATAGACCCTATCATGCTCATTTTTACAGGAATTAGTCACAAAAATATTTAGCCATGAAGTTAATAGTATCAACGGTGTCTATCAGAAATTTTTCCAGCTAATTTTGTAAGTTCATCATAAGAAACATCTACAGGTCGATTTACCTCTGCCTCAGATTGTTGTAAAGTGGCATTGCTGTCTACGGTTTGGCTAGTAATTTACTCATAGTTTTTTTTTTAAGGAGACCAATCAAGAAAAAGTCTGTAATAAAAAAACACTCAAGAGTGAAACAAACGCTCCTATTCAAATCTGCTTTTCCTCAATTGCAAGATTGGTTATTTAAGCATTCTTTCATTGCTGCAGGTGAGCCACCAGAATTTACTGGCTAGTTTCAATCACATCTAGACATTTTTTAGCAAAATGACATAGCGGATACCACCGGAGTACAATTTTTTATTAAAAGACCTACTAGACTTTGAAACTTTCTTTTAAAATTTAACTGAAAATATATTTCAACATGTAGTTTTCAAAAATGTACTAAATTTTTTACTTTCCAAATTTTATTATAAATGGTACAATATAATAAACAATAATACAAAAATTAAATTAAGATGATAGTGTTATTGATTGTTGAAGTGGTTATGGTAATGCATCCAAAAGTGTCATTCAGCTTTTATTTTTTTTGTTTTTTGTATAAAAATAAAATATAAATTTCGAAATGTTCTCAAAGTTAAGTGAGACAGCTTTTGTAATCTTTTAAATATAATTTGCGTGCATCTTAATCTTCAAGCACCAGTTTGCAGCTATTAACACCTTTAGTATACTGTCACACTCACCATTGCAATTTGCCATGAGAGTGATAACAGACTTACCTAGTTGTAACACTCATTATAATTACTTCAATACTCTATTCACACAAACTTATAGTAAAATTAGAAATCAACACTTCTAGCATTTTTAAAACAATAGTAACTGATCTTGCACAACAATGTTGCAAGAAAATTACATTGTGAACACGACCATCTTATTCGACTATGAATATCACGTCAGCAGTGGTAACTTAAAGTTGTCCAGGTCTCCATCTTCGACAATGAAAAATGAGTTGTATACTTCTTAAATAGAATACAAGTAGATAAAATTGTAGAAAAGATCATTAACAATTGCTACCTATACGTTTCATGGCGTAGACTGGCTTTACTCTTTTCAAAATATAATAATGCTGGAGGGTATGTACGTCCTGTGATAACTGCCACAGTTGCCACTATTTAGTGTGTAACCACACTTTTGTGAGTAGTTTGGGATGCAAACAAGTATCTAAACTAGTAGTGAATTTTCATTTGAAATAGAGTTTTCATATAATATATTATTTACTACTTGCTTGCTTTACACTAATAAGTAAGCACATAAATTATATAATTTTTTATCATATATTTCAATACATCAGAGTCTTGGCTTTCGAATTAGCTTATATTCAATACACAAAGAATACTAGCACTATGAAAAACAGGGTGTCAAAAGTATGTCCTGCAATAAAAAAACACTTGGTTGCGGTTCCCACAAGGTGATGTCATAATTATTATTTAGATCGTCGATCCTTTTCATTGCCATTGCGGCTGAGCTTTTCTGTGACAATCAGTGTTGTTAGACCCAGAGAGCGCTAATATTAAACTAGGATTCTAGATAATCAACGATGCCCGTGGATCATGCCAACCCCGACCAATACAAACACATGTTCTGGTTAGTTAATTATGCTTTAATAAATATACTGTCATTGATAAAGGTAATGAAATCGCATTGATTAAATTTTGACCTGCAGTGGCGTTGCCGTAGGACTATATGTCATGTGCACTTTTGCGAGATCAGGCAATGCTTGAAATTAGTTAGTCTCAGTCCGCCCCTCAACATTACAATAAAAATATAGAGCTAGTGCGTAATATCATGGAAAAAACATAGTATGGTGCTTGGAATCTGAGTTATTTATCATAGAAATAATCTGTACATGAAGAGCTAATGACACTGATTCCTTTGTCATCTTCATTGGTTCTCTGGAGTTTTCCTAAATTCGCCTGCCACTAGCGCCATTATCGTACTTGATAAATATAAGCGGTAAGCAATAAAATAAGCAGTAAGAGCACACAACACCGAATATGAAAACTGTGACGTCACAATTTTCGAGTTTATACCATTGAACATTTTTGCGGTAGACCTCTGAGGAAATACTACCCTACAGGATTAATTTATTCGCGAAGTTATATTTCGCAAAAATTGCCATTTCATGCATATTCGCGGATTAATTTATTCGCGGCTGAAAACTGTCACTCTCTATGAAGAGTTAACTCTATTACGTCTAGTAATAGAGTTATCCCTACGCATGCGCACATTGCGTGTTTCGTTTTCTATTTAGCTTACAACTAAACGTACGGGTCGATCGTGCTAAGCTATAGATTTTTTGCCGCGTTCAGAGGTTTTCACGAATATTCATAGATTTTGAGGCCTTTGATGAACCAACAATTTGTGGTAAGTAATGAGTTTTTCACATTTACTAAATTAGTTGAATTTTACTTTGGTTCTTCGGTAAATCGCAATATTTATTTTTTTCCATCTCTACCGCTTCATTATTTGTTTTAGTGTGAGAGAGATTTTTCATCATACACCGAAGAACAATGATTGCAAGGGTGGTAGATGTCATTCTTTGAAGATCACCAATCATTCAGGGAGGTCTTGAAATTGAGGTAGAAGTGACCGCAGCTGCTAACGAGGAGAATAATTATATCTGTTTTAAAAAAGGAACAAAAACGCCTTTACGAGCGCAAATCTTTGGCCAACTGGCAGAACTTTGCAATAGTAAGCCACGAGGAGAGTTCTGATGATAACTTCCTTACCAGTCATGTAGTAGTGAGAGAATCGCCTTTAACATCTACCCAAGACAGCGACAGAGCTGCTATTACCAAAATAACTAGTCAGAGAGTACCATTACACGCTCGTATTTACTTATCAAGAGTACCAGTTTAATTTTATTGCTAGACAACCGCCATATGGACTAAACTGTTTACATTTACTCCATTCATCATTTGTAAAATTTTATTTGTATTTGAAATATTTTATTTGTACACTCAAGTTTGTAATAAATTGTAATATATCTATACATGAAATGAAATATATAATTTAATCATGTTTGCTGCAGCGATATGAACAAGTGGTTGTCGATGAAGGTTGGCTGGTTGCTTCTCTGCCAATATTCCTGCCTTGATGAATATTACTACTTGTCTCTAGTTTTCGTAATCGGAGTAGGTTGTTTCATTCTCAATCTGCAGTAAACACAAAAAGAAAACATATTAATAAGTGTTACGGCAGTACAAAAACAATAGCTGAAGTATTTAATGAAAGCGATCAGTTTTTAAACAAAAGAATTAACTGATGCAGTTAATTATGGAAAAACATATCTGCACTGCAAATCAAATACATACCATAATGTCCAGATCAGAATCATGATCGTCCTCAACTTAGGTATTAGAGATTGATAGAGTTGATTTCAATGTAAAAAGACTATAGGAGAGATTTTTTGCGATGACGAAGCCATGCCGAATAACTTGTGAAAACCTTGAATAATTTTGTAAAGTTTGATGCAATAGCAATAAAACTCGAAGCCTGGCGATGATTTTAAAGAAGTTTTGTAACTCGGCTATGTTTAGTACTTCTGCCTAGCAGCTATTTTCGCAATGACACCATTCTGCATATCTTGTGACAACCTTGAATTATTTTGTAAATAACTGATGCATTGGCAATGGTGTTAGCTCAAAGCCTGGGCAATGATCTTAAAAACGTTTTGGAACTCAACTACGTTTAGTATTTATATTAAAAACTAGCCTAGGGACTAGTTTTTAATTTGATGCAGTAGTTATTCTCCCTTGTAATTAAAAATAGAACTAGTTGTTCACAGAATTTAATAATTCGCGGAATTGACTGTTCGCGGAATCGCGAATTTTTATAACCAACAAATATTTTCATCTTGTAGGGTATAAACACCAACCAATGTCTGTCTCACCATGTCAAACAATAGCTCATTTGAAAGCCAAGATGTTGAAGAACCTGAATAAGCTAAAACAGTACTTATGTAATTTATGTGCTTTGATGCGCTTTTGAGATTTTCTTGCGACACATTATTTTAGTAAATTACGGCATAGCAAAGCAAACATTAAAAAACTGATTGATTTTATGTTAGCAATTTGAATATGATTATACATGTTTATAGTAGTTTTTATGTTTGTATAGTATGTTTATACTAGTTTATAATTGCTTTCATTTTTGCGTGATGCTGAATAGTAAATTTTAATTATAATATCTAACAAAGTATTTTAATACTAAGTGCAAAGTATTAATATGCCGTAAAACCTCTAACTGAATGCCACTTCTATTTGATCGTGACTGTGAGATAAGGGTTGAAAAATAGAGCACCACCCTCTATTTGAACGCCACCTTCATTTGACCACTACTTTGAAGATCTTTAACTATTGTAAACCCATAATATCAAGTGATCAGTAGAAAAGTGCCCACAAAATCGTAATAATAATGAAGTTTTCACATCAATAATAATCAATTTACTGGCTGTACAACTCCAAAGATTCTTGCTTTTTTCTGTTAAACTTTAAAAGCAGCACTATAAAAATAATTAATAACTGTCTCAGAGTAGTAGTAGTTTCTTGTTTAATGCGATATTGATATTTTAAAGTATACTTATATAAACTTCTGTTATATAGATACCATCTCTGTAGTTTACATTTATGATGATAGTTGAATAACTTGTTTTAGGCCAAAGGTTTCGTTTGGTGAGAAAAACCTTTATGCTTTGAATTTGGGCTAAATTCAACGTGTAAAGGTTTTGCTCCACCAAAAAGTTGTTTTGGCGCTAATATCAACTAGTTCAGCAGTGCAGAAAAAAGTTGAGGTCAGAGCACATTGTGGAAAGTATTGAACAACCAGATGATGTTTGTTCCGTCGAATGCAACAATCATAACGCAGTTATTTGAGCAAACGATGCAAATATTTTTATTTTAAAAATGTTATATTCGGTTTCTGTAAGCAATATAAATATAGTTCATTTACATCACTTGTTCATAAATATATATTTGTAGCATTTGATAAATTATTGTTTTATAACCATAGATATAGTAAACCCTAGATTGGCAAATAGCTGTCATTACAATGGAGCAAAAGTGAGACCTATAATTGGCTGTTGTTTTCACGACGTTACGTCGTAGTGATGTGCATCATTGCAACAGCGCCTTCAGCTGAGCAATGCGTTCAGTAGTGAAAGCATGCTTGTCCAAGTAGTTTGTAAGTCATAAACGTTACAATAAGACCAAACTCTTGGTGAAATGTCATCAGAGGAGATTACAACACCCCAGGTATGTGAACCCACAATACAAATTTTAAATACTTGGTAAACCTAACCTTTGCATGTGTACTATATCATTGGTTCACGTTGTAAGAAACTACTGGAAACAAACCAACTACCAACTCAACTGAACTTACTTGTCTTATCATGGTCTCATAACAACGAACATACTTTTCTATGATTATTCTGAATTGAAAGTGATGCAAATAAATGCTTGGGACTATCAAAAGAAAGAGTGTCTAGACTGATTACAACAACACATATTACAAACTTGCCTCTCAGCAGATAAGGTTGTAATCTAGCTTGGCATGATTGATCGAATGCCTTTTTTGTCTCATTCCAAGTAATGTAATGATGTTAATTATATTACATGCATGTATTGTTAATGTTTAGGCTAAGAAAAAGTCAAGTCGCAGCTGGTGCTGTGCCTAGGCCTATGGATGTTCAATCAATCTTGAGAAATGTCCAGATCTGGCGTTTCATCGCTTTCCAAATGAGAAATGAGCTGAAACTCGTAATGCATGGATAAAGGCGATGCGAAAACAGGATTGGACTTCATCATCAATCTCTGTATTATGCAGTGAACATGTTGAGAAAGACTGCTACAAGATTCCACCAGGTATTGGAAGAAAACCAACGCTAAAATCTGACACAATACCTTCAGCCAAAAGCTATGAAAATGCAGACACCAACCATAAGAACAGAAAGCCTGCCGAAACGTGGAAGAACATCTCAGACAGCAGCCAGCACCATAATATCTGACCTTGAAAATACTACACCTGGTGATACTACTATCCATGATGATGAGCAACCTGCAGCTTCTAGCAATCAGGACACACCTACAGCCTCGACAACAAGCTGCCAACGCGGTGATAGGCCTAAACAGCCTGCTGTCACATGTATCTCAATATTAAAAAGAAGAATCAAAACTCTACAGCAGAAAGACTGTCGATTAGAGCAGAGGAATAGGACTCAAAATAATTTGATCACAATACTGAAAAAGGACAATAAACTTTACAATATAGAGCTTACATCAGTAGATGGATGTCTAGGAGAATTATGGTCTCATGCACAGTGCATGCCACCAATCTACTCAAAACTATAGTAAATTGCTATATTAAAATCAGAATACACTATGCCGCTTCAAAGCAGGAATCTAGTTTAACCAACCTTAGACAAAAGCCATCTCATCTAGTTATTTTCAGTCAGGTCTAATGGGTGTTCAATACAGTGGTCCAACTTAACTGCTTCTAAATCTCATTTGATTCATTAGTTCATTATTAGTTTAATTTCTATTTAGTCATTCTTTGTATTATCAATGATATAGAAGCTTCTAAATCATTGGTATTACCCATTACCATGTGTCTAAGATTCTTGCCTTTCTCACCCAAAGTCAGTTTTATATGTTATCAACAAAATATGCAGTCTCACATGCACAAACTATGGAAAAATTGAGCAGTTTTTAGTGCTAAGTCAGTAGGAGTTAATAGATCAGCTGATTCACTTTACACATCACCATGACATTGGTTGCGTCATGCTAATTATGGGCCTCATTCGTTTTGATTATTTGCATATTTAAGGTTTACTATATTTATGTATATAACTTATAAATTTGCAGGTTTATAAAATGTTATTTGATAGCATCATTGCGGTGAACTGATCTTCCAAATTGATCGACGCTAGTAACTTCTTTTCTATTGCACATAAAAATCTAGTTTTTGCAGTAAACTGTAGCAATTATATCAATGAGTGCAATGAGCTTTTACGCAGAAACAGTAAATATAGATATAAAACAAAGATGTGTGTTCAAATTTAGAATGAAATAAAAATTGAAAGCTCTAAAAATTGCAAAGCTATACACAGGCTATAATATCATTGCGGGCTAATTGCAAACAATATATTTCCACCGGTAGAGATAGTTTTTAATTGTTTAATGCATATTTATCAGAAGATCTTTAACAAGTTGGAGTAATTTGACAGATTTATTGCATTTAAAAAGTTTAATATCGCTTCAATGAAAAGAGTGGAAAAATATAGGCGACTTTCGCTTAGCCCGTAGAAGGGCTAAGCGAAGGGCTAAGCGAAGGGCTAAGCAAAGGGCTTTATCTTCTCATTATTCTGACGAGTGATTTGAAAAATACAATGTCAACGTCTATTTGAACGTTTCTATAAAGGAAGGGTTAGATTTATTGTATTGAGTTTCACAGTATTAATCAACAGCCTTAAGGATTCAGAGCTGACAGTCGCTGAACAAAAAACTTGTATGATCCATTATACTACTGAGCAACTTATCATTTAGCGAGACTTCATTGAAATAGGCTGAGACTCTATTGAAATAGGCTGACTTCATTGAAATAGGCACTAACGCCTATTCTGTGCCTGACTGTGATGAAGTAAACACTTTTTCAATGTAATCTTAGTCTATCACTGTGTTACAAGTGTTATTGTGTTACTGTAGTCTGTGTGATAGCTGGCACCAGTTTTAGCATTCTAAATGATGTTGTTTAGATGGCTTACTACTTACGACCTGTTGTATGGTAATTCTGCTGAGTTTTTAAATTGTAGTTCTATTACATAGAAACCAACCCGGTTGCATGTAACTTCTGTTTTTGTAATATTGAGAAATCAATGATCATGTTGTTAGATAAACGGTTGATCACTGTTGATGCTGTTTCTGGAGATAAGACCACTCATTAGTTTTATTTTAGTCTCAGTTTAAAAAAACATTCCTACCTGATTTACCTAATTTTTGTTGAGTGCACCATCCATAGTTCACCCAAATAAGTTCTACTTTCAGAAATGTTGTCTTGCAGTATCTGGAAGAACTGGTCGCTAATAGCTTTAAAATTTCTAAATGATCAGCACAAATCAGTAATTCTACTGGTATGTCAAGACATAGCAGTAAGATTATGGCATCTGGAGAAAATATCTTGCGAAACTTCACAAGGTATTTTCTCCCGATGCTGGTACTTTTTGCCTTGTTGGAATCTGGTATCTGGTCACACTTATGAAGGACATGGTTCCATTTGCATACCTCAGCATAAGGATTGGTAGTGCGCACCTTCTGAGCATGAGCTTTCGGTATTTCTCTATATGCACACACTGTGATCCATTGATTGTGATTTCATTGATTGTGATTTCATTGATACATTTATTTCATTGATACATTTTCACTATCTTTAATGAATTGTAGCAAGTGTCAAACATATTGTCAAGCAGTGTATGGACCAATATTTCTCTACCCGTGTCAGCGGATAAGTATACTGCAGCAGCATGCTATATAGGTTGCCTCTAGTTTCAATTGCTCTGCAACTTAGTTTTTTCATAGGCTGTTATTATTTATGGTTGATGAAAACTTCTTGTCTGTTTTTTTGCCACTTGTTTTGAAGTTGAGTCCTGCAATATACTATAGAAGTAAAGAAAAGCTGCTAAAACAATACGAAGAAGTCAAAATATATGTAATATACCTTCTAACAGTTATCTTATTACCAAAATACATCTGTATATTGATCAAATAAAATGGATAGATTAGAATACTTATTTACAACAAAAAAGTTAGCTCGAGTAGTTAAAGTTTTAAAAAATATTGTAGGATTTTGCCTGAAGCTTGCAATCGTTTGGATCATGAAATTTATTTAAAGTCATTTTGTCTTCACCCGTTTTTAACGCTATGCAAATTTATGGTATGCTATATTGATAAATTACATAGGCATTATTTACCGCCTTTTCTTTGGCTAAATATAATTTTTAATCTTTATGACTTTTAGCGTAAATAAAATGCATTACTTTCATGGATGTAGCATCAATGTGCTAAATAGTTCACGCTCAATATGGCCCAGTGAATCGTGATTATCTTCTAAAGAAGATTTTATTACATCAGCTTATGTCATTAAAAAGAGGCTAAATTTGTCAATATGAATTTGTCAGCAGAGACCTTTGATATTTGTTAGGTTTTTTGATAATTTTCCTTAGATGCATAGCAATTTTGTCAAGTTGAAACATTTTGTTGTAATGTTTTCATGCTGAGAAAATAGCTTCTTTTATTGTAGCACACTAATTTTCTATATGATGTGTAGTGTTTATGCCAAGTTTGCTCATTAAATAACACATTTGAGGCAAATGATATGACTTCACTACACTCTACATGATTGCTAGAATGGTACTAGATACTATGCACGGCCCAAATACTCACTAATACTATTTTTAGTCTTTCAAAATTTTTTCCAAACATACTTAAAATTATATCTAAAAATTTAAATCAAAGACTCGGCAAAATAAACTATGTATACCCTAAAAAAGTTTTATTGGTCAACTTTCAGCATCAGCTAAGGCTCACTAGTTGAAGCTATCTTGTGTAGCTTAGTTATTAGCCCTGTGTCTCACAGACTTGTATAAGCCATAATTGTCTCTATGGTGCTAGCCTAGCACACTTTCATAACAGAGACAATCTATTCTCACAGCAGCAGAATGTTAACTTTGGTGCAGATGATAGTAATTACTATAAACAACTCTTAAAGTTCTTCAACTGTTGATATCAACAGTTCTCTAAAAAAGCATTGAGTTTTTTTATTTGGCTAAACAAGAAGTGATTAGCTTTTCTAAATACTTCCCAATTTTGCTTAGCAACATGAACAAGTTGTTTTAAGTTTCTAAATTAAATCACTGTAAGTATTAGACATTAATGTAAAATAGAAAGCTCTTGCACCTAGTTTTAAGTTTGTCATCAACATTTTATTAGCTTATCTAGGAATGTGAAACTAAATGAAAATGAGATATTGGCTGAAAACAGAAGTCAAAATAAGTCAGTTACAGTACAAAATATAGTAGTAACTAACTATAAGGATCAAAGAGTTGGTGATAATAATATTTTAGGTATTTGGAGAGCAGCACATCAGCTGACATAATCCTGATCCTTAGATGAAATAAAATTACTTTAAACTTGTGTTATTTGTCTGAACTGGAAGAAAAACAGCGTGTATACAAGTATACCAGTATCTACTAAGCAGTACCAGAAACGTCACATTCAGAATTTTGATGGACCGAGTCTGCAGAAACGGTAACCTTTTTTGACACAGTTGCATGTGCTCTTTGGGATTACTAATTCAAGATATGTGTTTTTTTAATTTTTTTTACCAGTTTTGTTTTAGTTGTACCAGCTCCCTTTTCATTTTAATCATTGTATCAAAATATACTTTATGTAGCAATTAGTTGCTAGTTATTTTATATTTAAACACCTTTACAGTTCTTTTAGCTTTCTATTAAGATACTTGAACCACACATTTCTCATGAAATGAAGTTTAAATATTATGATAACCAATGTTGTATATTTTAAATAAAAATAAATTTTATGTACAAAGATATTTTTATTACCCGGAATTCCCGACCGTTCATCTATAGATGAACGGTCGGGAATTATAGTGTGTTCTATAACATCTAGCCTATAACAACTTCTGTTACTGAAGAACTATATACATTGTTTAAACAGCTGTAGTGCATAAAACTATGTAGAAGTCTTAATGCCGGAACCTAATTAAGCTGTGCAACTGAATTAGAGAAAAAATATTTCAATAAATGATTTTATTCAAGTTGCTCAGAAATCGAAATGTTGGCTTAGAAAACCGAAAACCTAAAGTTAGAAGCAGTGATAAAGTTATCTAGTGTAATTCACTCTAAATTAGAAGTTTAATCTACCTCCCTTGTATGATTGTTTTTATTCATACATTTTTAACTTATTTTATCAAGTTTGTGATACTCGTTAATTTCATATAAGTACATAAAGTTGAAATTTTTGAGAAGCTGTGAGATATCGCATGTTAAAAAACAATGCGTGTATGGTCAAATATTAGTTGGAAATTTTAACATGTGTTAGAAAATTTGTATGTTCCAGCATCTGCAGATAAAAATATTTACATTTTAATATGGAGACAAATCAAGAAATTCAGTTTTGTTTTATTTTTCTTAGCAGTCATTTTTGAGCAGCCATTTTTGAACAGCCAACTTTGGCATCATCTGTCAATAACTGGTAGCAACATGACAGTTTAATTTACAACTTTTTCTTTGTCTGCATAAAGAAATATAAAGAAAGTTGTGATCTACTGTAAAACTTCTAATTGGTTGTCCCACGTATTTGAATGCCAACTTATTTGACCACAGCTATAGGAGAAGGATTGAAAAATAGGTCGCTGTTGCATTCAAATAAAGGTTTTACCAAAATATATCTCTAAGCTATCATGTTGCTGGCACCTGTTGAAGGATGGCAAGAAAGTCTCATTGCACTAAAGTTTTTTATTATTCTTATAAAGCTTTTTGACACCTGATGAGAGATTACTAAATATGTTGCACTAGAGTAGTTTATTTAAGTATTGTTGAATCATATCAAGCTATAACTAGAGACAACTGTACCAAAGTAGGTAAATGACTGCCATTGTATGTTTATTTAATTACCAAACACAGGGTTGTTAGTAATTAAACAACTATAAGAATTGCTATATTTATAAACTACTGTTGTCAATAAATTTGAGAGGAGGTCATAGGACATTATATCTACATAGAATAGTTGCAAAAGCATATATATATCGGTTAACTTTGAGTAAGACATATTTACTCAAAGTGAACCAAAGACTCCTACCTTGCTTTGTATTTCTTTATTTAACTATATTGTATCAAACGCTTCACCAATCAGGATCATTATTGCTCCAATAATGCCAACAGTTGTTGATCCCAAACCTGAACAGTGTAATATACAAACTTTCATTAAAAATGATTTTGTTAACCAATATTAAAAATTGATATTCAAACTTGCTAAAATGACAAGCAAAAGTGGGCTCAACGCGCCACATCAGCACTAGCTAAGTATTTACTAATGTTTGTTGATTGTTTCTTAACAATTGCTGAACTCAATTCAACACTGAGTTAAGACCAGCAAACGAATAAATTTTTCCACAAGAAAATTAAGCTTGTATTAAACTATTTATTAACATATGTATTTCTTTTCAATTTTCAAATGAAAGTGTGAACTAAAAATGTTTTAGTTCAGTAGGTCCTTAACAAGTCGTGACTTAGCAGGAGACAAAAATAAGTATGTCTTTAGTTGCCGATCTTCAACCTGTAAGAGAGAGAAGTAAAAACCTCCCTTCACAGTGTCTCAGTTTTTCTCCACTTCCGGTGAAGGGCGGAGTAATATCATATCTCCCTTTATCTGATGGTAGTTGCTTTTTCGCAGAGTATTTTTGCCTGGATTCTCGGAGGTCCCATCAGGCTTAGTCCTCTGCAGCCTGCGTAGCCTGTAAGCGACTCTTTCTTGATCTTCTGCACACTCAAGTTCACATAGGAAAACGTAGGTTTCCTGTAGAGTTTAAAATTTCTGTTAGTGGGACCTGGTAGTTCTACTTTTAGCCTCATGTGCGCACTGACTGATACATCGGGTATTCCTGAAAACGCAGTTTCACGATTGAGTCTGGAAACTTTTCTTTAGAAAGAGTTGAAAGTCTTGAGCCTTTCTAAAGGTTGCTGAAAGTCTGGTAATTCTCCTGACATTAATTTGAAGTTCAAACTGCAGTTTCACCAAAATCAATTAACAAGTCTTTGTCTGCAGTGTCCGTGTTCTCTTCTTCGACAGCCCATAAACTGCGGTCTCCATGGCTCTGGTTAACAGCGGAAGGCTGCTCAGCACAGTTTCCTTCTAGAGTAAGGTATTTGACTGCAACCGTCAGCTCAGTGCAGTCCTATGTGATTCAGTTTCCGGCTGCAGTTGAGTGTTAGGCGCATTAACCCGCATCCGCTGTTCTTGTTGGAGGTCTGGCACAGGCTTAGCTCTGTATTTAGGGCTTTATTTCTCACACTTAGCCTCTTTGGCCCGAGTTCTTTATGTTGTAATAGGTCATAGTCTACAATTCGGAAAACAGGTTTTCCCAAAGTTGTCCAGGTTAATCTATCAAACGTTAACTCACTCGGGAGTATTCCAATTTGAGTTGCGTCGATCGGTAATCAAAGATTGATTTGTCTTTGTTTGTCAACATATTCCATATTTGTTTGACAGTTTTAACCGCCAATTAAGGTAGTTTGTTGGATGGCGCATACCTCGGGCTGCTGGTAAATATTTGAAAGCCCAATGTTTGCGCAGAGCTGCGATATTCTTGGCTAGCAAAGCATGATCGGTTATACTCCTGATTAGTTTTGGCACACCCAGCCTGGCAAACACTGGCTTTATGACTTGGATTACAAAACAAGAACAAGTTTTTGGTTTAGTTTTGCTTATGAGCATTTGCAGAAAGCCTACTCTGTTATCTTGATGGTCTATCATTCTTATTATTCACGCCATTTTTAGTAAAATAGTTTCAAGAAGCAGGTTTTTAATAGATATAAACAGTTTGCAGTTTAATAAAAAAAATTTAAGAACCTGCAGGCAATAAATTAATCAAGCTAGAGAAATATATTAGCCATAATATATGACCCGTTATTGTCTGTTTTGTTTCACGGTTAAATTATATCTAAATACGAAAGCTTGCTGGGTTGGTAAAGACGGCTCACCTTCAGGCAGTATATTCCATTTAAAAAATCTAGAATTTGAATAAAGCTATTTGCTCTCTGCGATGCTGTCTCTGGTTATGCGCACAAGTTAACTGTATTTATTAGTGATTAGCAAGATCAAGCTGGAGAAACTGGCAGACGAGTCATTCACAATATTTACAGATTTGTATTTTAGCTTCTACCAATGCTTCATCGTTTGGTATTGTTAGCTTTTTTACATTCACTTGCTGAAATCTCACTATCTAATATTTGTTGCACATTGGTATTGCCAATGCTCTTCACAGGGCACCCACTTAATCAAAGAATGCAGTTTTCATATTTTTCTGCAATCTACCAATTCATGAACGGCTGTTTCTGTTTGTAATCAATGTCGCTTCTTGTCTTGCTGCTTTACCAAATGTGTGAATATAGACTCACATCTCGATTCTTCTTGTACGCACCCAGTCAATTTTTGCTGTAAACTACAGCAATCATGAATCATTGTTATGAGATTGCATAAAATTGTTACATTAATCTATAACTTCAAGAAATGCGTAAAAATCTGTCAGCAAAAGGCAACTACAAATATTTAGAGCTCGGAGTGTCGTCTTCACAAACTGGCTTAAGGAGAAAATCTGTCTGACGAAAACCTTCTCAGCTTTACAATGCATTTTCCTTTGTAGCTTCATGCCAGTTTGCATGCAAGTTGTAGCAGAATTTGAGCAGCCATGTCGCACAGCCTGTTTGCGCTGCACATCAACATGGCGTTACGAGCATTCCGAAGATGTGCGCCCGCAATTGATTGGAGCTCTTAACTTCACTTTCGACCACGAATTCTTTTGCTAGCTTTTGCGAATGCATGAATCCATGCAATTTCTTCTCGTGAAGCATTTTCACAGAGTTGATGCTTCTGAAAATGTATTTATTTTTGATATTTTATGACAAAAAGGTTAAAACTTTGACAAATCGGAATTTTGAGTGAAATATTTCCAGGCAATTTGCAAAGAATAATCAGCTGCCAGTAAAAAAACATTCAAGCTTTCCAATAAATATTCATTTATAGCGTCATGCCAATTTGCATGTACATGTAAATTAGAGCAAAGTTTCAGTGACCATGTCAGGCATCCATTTTGCATTGGTAATTTTGTCGACTTAGTTAGCATTCCGGAGTGTGCGCCAGCACTGCATCGGAGCTCATAACTCCCCTTTCAATGCACTTGGGCGACCGTTTTTTGCAAATTGTTGTAAACCTGTGAATTCATACAAGTATTTTTATAAAACACTGCAACTACATATATCAGATAGAAAACTTAATATAAACTTGCATACCAAAATAAAAGGATTACATCTTCAAAAATTTAAAATGGTGCTGTAAAGTACTTGCAAGCTATCTACATAGAAAAATATATCAACTTGTATAAAAGTTCCTTAGCTTTCTAATGCTTATTGATTTATGTATCTAATACAATTTTGATGTAAGTTACTGGAGTTTTTACGCAGCCATGTCTAAGGCACAAATCACCCCAGTAACTACGCTAAAGATTTTCTGGCCGCAAGCATTCGGTAGCGGTTGACTTACTCGAAACGTAAATTCTACCTTTGAACAGAATAAGCTCCTGATGTAGTCATGTCGTGATTATCATACAACTTAGCGAGCTGCTATCCATTTTTTTCTGGACATCCTTTTGTTAGGTATTCCAAACATTTGCGAGATATTGTTGTTCACCGCCTGGCGATAAACAACTCAGTTTGCCTACACGCGTCTGGCATCTCTGCAACCTGTGTTTCAACATACTGTTCATCTGCCGAGCAGTGGTGTATGTTTTTACTGCTAGCAGCGCTAGGTCAATTTAATGTGTCATCTAGCTACATTGGAAGCTTTGAGGTATGAAAAATAGAATAATCATATCTCATCATTCTCATTTTAATTTGTTGTACCTGCTAAGGTAGCTTAGACAGATCCTTGCTGCCAAGAATGGCAACTAAAATTTTGTGGTCTGTCTCAAAATATTGACTCACTAAGTAACACTCATATTTTTGCAGGTTTGAGTGTCTTCTAGCGCTTCTTTTTTAACCATTGCATGCCTAGTTTCAACATCAGACAGTTTGTTTGAAGTATATTCAACTGGTTGCCAATATTTCGCTCAGTCTGCTGTAATAGAACAGCACCGATAGCATACCGGCTTGAATCTGCTGACACACGATGCAGCTTATTCAAATCAAATGTACATAGTAAAGGGACTCGTGAATGTTCTTGTTTGGTTTGTTCAAAAGCTGACTGTTTACTATTGTTTCAAAGTCACATACTGTGCACTCTCATCCAGGCATACATAGGTGTAGGTAAGTCAGACAAATTCTTGGAAGATTTGCTGAGATAGTTAACCATGCCAATTAAGCGACTGGCACCTTCTAATTTACAGCATTAATAAATGTTAAAAGACCGAAGTTTATGATTTATTTTGGTCCCAATAGATTTCTAATAGCACCTAACACCACATGTGCTTTGCAGTTAGTGAACGTTTGCTTGCTTTTTATTTTAGCGTCATCAACTCCTGCAACACTCAATTAATTTTCACTTGTGCCCATCAAACCTATAAATCTAGGAGAAAGTGGCAATTCCTAAGACTTTTGAGTTATTTTCATCAACACAGTGAAATTTGCCCTAGTTTCAAAACAGAAAGGAACATTTGGTCATAGACCAAAAGAGTGAGTCTGAAATCGTCAGCTAGTCAACTAGAATCTTGGTTGGAAACTATCCGAACCTTTTTATTACTTCTGCGGTCTATCCTTGATGTAAAAGGACACTCGCTCTCAGTGTGATACATGCCATCACATGTACAACATAGGCTTGAGTTGCCACATGCGCCTGTCATCTGCCCAAGTTTTTAACAATTATTGCATCTAATGTGGGTGCAAGTTTTCACAAACTGGTCCACTGTGCCACACTCATGGCAGCTGTCATTTTTTTTGGAAGGAGAGTCACGACGCCTCCATTGATAACTATTCTTGCTTGCACATTTTTTGGAACAATCTGATATGCTGCTAAGATTGTAATGGTGACAGTTATAACATATTTCGTGACTACTTTCACAACTGCTAGAGCTGGGGTTGTAGCCACTCTGACACCCAAGGCATTCCTGACTACTCTCACGGCTGCTAAAACGACATATGTAGTGGTCGTAACACCCATGGCAACCTTGAGCCTTGTAGCTGTCACTAGTACTGTTCATTCTTTTTTGACGGCAGTCTCGACCCTCTCACTTTTGTAACTTACTAACTTGATGTTTTTCACGCAGCTGTTCATGCCTGCAGCCTTCAATGAAGTACTGGCCCCTGGGGTTGGTATTGCAGTTTTCACTGTTGACCTAGGTTGAGCGGCAGAATGTGTAGTAAAATTAGGCTTTGCGGCGAGCATATTTGAGGCCTTTTTGCGCTACATTTTGTCAACCCTTTGCAATTCAGATTATTCCGGACCATTGAATATCGACTTAAACTTGTGGTAAGTAGTCCATTCATGGCAATGACCAGAGCAAAGCTCCTCTGCAAACCATCAATTGCGTCAAAGTCAAGCTACTTATTAAGCCAGTCTATTCCAAGAAGACAATATCAATCTTCGCCTCCCACAAGTTGTTTAGCAGAAACAAACTTGTTGGTATTTATGTAAACTTTTTCTCTTTTTTGCAATGTCCTCTCAGCAGATCCTAAGCCTGGTTGAAAAATGTGTTTGGGTCATTAGACTCAAATTCCAACAATATTA
This sequence comes from Watersipora subatra, assembly GCF_963576615.1. Classification (NCBI taxonomy): domain Eukaryota; kingdom Metazoa; phylum Bryozoa; class Gymnolaemata; order Cheilostomatida; family Watersiporidae; genus Watersipora; species Watersipora subatra. Next base: position 58,635,844 of record NC_088716.1, on the reverse strand, counting down.
GTGGTTCTCTACCTTTCTGGCCTACAGCCTTTAAGAGGGCTAGCAATCAAGCCCTAGGTGGTAAGTTGGAGACTATGACGGAATCTTTCGCCACAGTTACCTCCCTTTCACCCATCTCAAGAGCCTTTGTTTTTATACAGAGTAGGAACTCATCAATAAATATTTCCCACTTACCAAACACACCAGTAGTTAAAATATTTAGCACAGGGAAGCTAGAAAAACGTTTGTATTTATTCCTTCTTCAGCCATTAACATAAATTTATTTTTTTTAAATTGAATAGATTTCACTGAAAAGAAATAAGAATGAAATGGTCAATATAAATCTGCTTGTGTATCTATGGGTAATCAATACACTGGAATGCACCTTGCCGAGCGTTTATGCACACTCCACAATTTTCCAACACAATTTACTAAACTCTCCTCAACCTATCGCTGCACTATCGTATTAATATAGAACTACACTATCGTATTACGCTTCTCTTGAAAGCAAACACTTGTGGTACCAAGATGACTAAAGAGGCTTAAGTTCAGGAAGGCCTTAAAAGGTCGGAGCAAAAAAAGTACGCCGTTTTCAGTTTTTTTTTCATCGAGTTTCAAGCCGTAAGAGAGAAGTAAAGATCTTCCTTCATGGTCTTGCATTTTCCCTTCGCTTCTGGTGAAGGGCGGATTTATAGCAAGCGGATAATATCACAAAATGCTGTATTAACTGGTTTAACAGTTTCAAAAGAGCTATTTTACAGGTTTTTACAATAGATCGTTAAAAGGGTGCTAAGAAACCTAAAGCTTAAAAAATACTTGGTCAAAGTATACTATCTAAAGTAAACATTTTGCATTAAAACACGCTATTGGTATAATATGTTGTTTTTATGCAAATGTTTGTGTAACTGCCTTGAAAAATGCTCATTGATAACTAATCAGTGGACAGTGATTAGTTGGTCAACCAGAATAGAAAATTTCAATCATCCATGAATAACAGGGTTACATCACCTACACATGTATAAGGACAGATATGAGTAGAGAAAGGCAATAAGTTCTTGTTTGGTATTTGGCCTCACTCGACCTACGCTGGCCTCAAAGTTCAGTAGGTTTAGTGGTCAGATTATTAAGCATCTGTGGATTGCGAGTCTTACCGTTATATTGGGTGCTTTCAGCTTTGCGGCTACCTGTCATTGACTCACCAAACATGAATATTGATAAGCATTGACTTGACTTTATCGGTGACCACTGTATCTCAAACACCAAACTCATCGCTATTTTTAACACATGTTGTAATTTGACTCATCATCGCTATTTAAATGGATATCGTATTAAATATATTTGATTATGTTTAAAAGACCCAGCATATGTTTAATAGAGCAAGCACCATTTTCGGAACCGCAAGCCTTCCTTTGTCGGAAGTTTAGCTAATTATTTTATATCCAGTATTTAGATACAGTGATTCACCAAAATTTAACACAGTAGTTTAAATGTTGTGCGCAACCTAATCATGTGAATAGCTACAAATTAATAAACTAGAGCTTTTCAAACATTGCAAAATGACTTTGCACACAACTTTTAAAATATGTCTGCAATATGGCTTTTCGTGGTTGATTTAGCAGCTTAAACATTTAAAACTTTAAAAATTAACTATAGCAAAATAAAAACCAGGCAATTTCATCCAAAATGAAAATAACAATAGTTGTATAATTTTTAACATACAACATAACATTTTAAAACTAGAAAAGTTCCAAGTATTTGGTAGAAAGTTGTTAGCTGTTTTCTCACAACCAGATACTTATGAGTAGAACAACATGTAGAATCATAAAGTATTAATATCATGTATTTAACTTACTATGTCTTTTACCAGCATTGCTCTCGCCTTTCTTCCTTGAGATCTTTCCATCATCCTTATTATTGCCGCTTTCATTTTCATTTCTATCACCACTTTCATCTCCATCACCACTTTCAATACCATCTTCATCTTCAAAAGTGTCTCCTTGTCGGTAAAATATCTCCTCGCGGACTTCAAGGGTTGGCTGGCCATATATGTTTGCTTTGCAGATTAAAGCTGATCCGTTAGGAAAGAGTTCTAAAAACACATCAGATCACTCAAAACTATGAATCAATGTTAATATTCAATCAAAAAAACTCAATATCACCAGTTGAAAACTGTTGTGATCGCTAGCTTCAGAAAAGGTTTGTCTATATTTGATGCTATTTATTGAGCCTATAGACCACAGGTGTCAAACTCACGGCCCACCGGCCACATCTGGCCCGCCTTGTAATCTTATCTGGCCCGCAAAATCATTTTACATCATTGCTATCCATGGCCCATTGATATGAAGCGCTGACAGGCCCATATTCCCTGAAGCAGCCTGGCGGCTGAGCCGCCTTAACTTTTCAATGATTTTTAACGGCTAAGTACTAAGAATTGCAGTCTAAGTGCATTCACTTGGAATTTCCAACACCTAGCAACTAACGCAACAGCGCTAGTTGCTTAGAGCTAGTAAATTAGCGTAAATTAGTTAATTGCTCGCTTCATCGCTCTCGCTTCATCACTCTCGCTTCATCGCTCTCGCTTCATCGTCGCTTCATCACTCTTGCTTCATCGCTCTTAACTAATCGCTCCACTTCATCGTTAGTTTCATCACTTCATCAATTAGTCTATCGCAACTAGTGACGAGGTGGAGAGGCTCACTATTCTAGTATTAGTTTCGCCTGCCACTAATGCAGTGAGTGATTGTTTTCTGCACTGAAGCGAATCAAAACATTGATGAGGAGCACCATGGGGCAGGCTGTCTAAATAATCTTCTAATATTATACATATACATGTATAAAGATGTTGAAATAGATACAGAATCAGTTGAGATTTAGAATCAGAAAAGATTTCCGCCATGGGCACATTGACAGAACAAAAGCTATTGCAATAAAGAAGTGATAGCTCTTGTTCTGTCAATGTCTCTTACAGAAATCTGTAGTGTCATGAGTTTTATATTGTTTGTTGAATAAAGAAAAAGTTTAGCCTACCATGAACCATAAACAATATATTTATGTAGATTTTGATGCTTACAATTGATTGCATTTATGCATACTTTGAGGGTTGTTGATGCTTAAAAGGTCTATAGCAGTTAGCCTGATGAGCGCTGCTGCCTATTCTGAGAACCTCAACAACACAGGACATTACACTGAACGTAAATGAATTTGTTGTTTCGGTCAGATGATATAATCAGATCGAAGTCATAAGAGCAAAGAAAACTGAATGATTTAAATTATTATTGCTGAACAGCACACATTTTATGTATATTTCCATGTTTTAGCGTGTTCATGTTTCTAACTTGTATAATTTTGATAGGAGATATTTTTAAGGAGAGTCAACTCTTTTTGGGATATTTAAGTTTATTTTTTATATACATTGACATAGGAGCAAAAAAATTTGAATTGTTTTAACAAGATATTTTTATGAAGAGCAAAAAATAAATAGAAGTAGTTTAAAGGTTGACTTGTAACAAACTTCACATTACAGTTATTTGGTACCAAAAGAGTCACCTCGTCTTAGTCTGCTGTGTCATAGGTCCAAAATATGTGGAAATGCGATTAAAAGCTCTCAAAAGCTCTTAAAAGCTCCAAAACGAACAGTTGATTGCAGCCATCATGAAAACAGCCTTAGGTTGGAATCCCTCTCAAAACAGCTCAAATGGGAGGTAGTTGAACACAATGTGTTTCTGTTTACACACTAATGCAACCTCATTCGTCGAAATATTTTCACAAATATACTTCACGTATTCAATGAAACCATGTTTAAAGTCCTCACGCGTCTATTGCATTATCATTGTAATACTGTCATTTTGAGCACTGATATCTCAAAACCTAACCTAAAAATCAGTTTAATTTTTTAACTTTAGCTCAAGGGGGTAGATTTCATCCTCTGATAAACATGAGGAGCCTGTTGGTCACTTGGGATAGTCGACAAATGCTGCAGAAATTATTCGCACCATATAGCAAGAAATATGGTGCACATGATCAGATTACGCCTAGATGATTAGATCGAGCTGAAACAAAACTTTTAAGTAGTGAGCATTTATATTTGATAGGGGCTTCCTGGTAGAGCCCGAAGTGTTTGTCACAAACTAGTGCTACAAGATGTTTTATATTGAGCCTTTAATTTGTTTGAATATTAATTTTAACAAATTAAAAATTTGGCAAAATGTTAACTATAATTGCCTATAAAAACTTTAGTATATTTAATGATTTATTGGTTATAATTTGCATTAAATGTTACATTGCTATGTGCTAAGTGCAGTACATACCGTGAACAGTTTTTAAACAGTAGCATAAGTTTTACATGCATATTCTTAACTGTTTTACTGAATTCCAATTCCAACGCTTTATCAAAAAAGCTTTATCAACTATTAGTTTTTAGTTTTGTTTTCAATATAATGTTAGACGATCTCATTTAAACCTTTTTCAATCTAATTTGGCAAGAAAGCCTGAACAAAGCTGTTTTCATAATGAAGTGGATTTTTTAGCAGGTTAGGAGAAGTTGTTTGACCAATGGACTTTTGTATGAAGGATTTGCAACTCTATCTTCGCTACTGATTTTCAAAAGAAAATGTTATTGTTTTACACACAAAAATGAATGAGCTGAGAGAAATCATTCATTGTGTCTCTTTCCAGCGTTGTAAAAATGTTTGTGGCAAACAGCATTTTGATCTCTATGTTATTTTGATGTACGTAAGAAGCACACCGACTCTCAAATTCGAACTTGGGTAAGGAAATTGTTGAATTTGTTTCGTGAAATAAAATTTGTATGGTGGCGAGAAAAAATAATCGTGTTCCACTTCGTAAGGTGAAAAATTTTATATCAGGATAATCGAATCCTAAGGGTGCACTAAATTTAAATCAAAAGTTTTTGAGCTCACTGTTGGGCTCTTTTCTTAGAGTTTAGGTAGAATTTAAAAGCTTGTGTATTGTATGATTACTACTAGCCAGCTTTGTACTTAGTACAGCTTTGTAGCACAGACTGCCAAATTTGAAATAGAGCGAAAATTTTGTTAAGTTTTCATATTGAAATAAGATTCGTATGGTGAGATGAAAATTCATCAAATTCTACTTAGTAAAATGAAAAAATTGTATATCAGGGTAACTATATCCTGAGGGTGCACTGTTGTGGGGGCAGTTTTTTAGCTCACTTTTAGGCTTTCTTATGAGTCTAAATAGAATTTAGTAGTTTAACTAGTGTATAACTAATACTAGAAAACTTTGCTATGCAGTGTGATGCTATGTGAATCTCTCATTTTTCATTTTCATTGTATATATGACTCTGCTAGCCAAACAACCTGCAGAGCTGTATAAGCTCACACTCAAACTAATTCTATTCTCTCTAACAATATATCTCTTCGTCATCAGTTTGATATCGTTCGTTGCTAGTTCCTAGAGGTTGCCAAGCATTGCAGGTGGTTTATTTTTGTGTCAACAAAGCCCAATATAAATTGTATTATTTTGCAAAGGTTTGTGGTACAGATATTTTTGTTGGTACACCAACAGTGTAAAAGCGGAACATAAGATATCTGCCATTTCTGAGACAGCGAAGAGCTTCGAGAGCAATAGTAGTAAATGTAGCTAAATGTAGCTAAATGAAATAAACTTGCATTTTCATAAAGACATAGGAAACAAACACATTCGTAATAGTAAACAACCTGATTTTCTAAAAGGTGAATTACAGCCAGAACATCACAACTTTGATTCACTAAAGTTGTAAAACAATTTTGGTTAATTTACTGGTAACCATGTTCTAACAATATCTGAGCTGAGCTATAGTGTCATGAGCTATGGGTGTCTTTGTTTCTATTGAAAGAAACTTTAAATCTATCAATTAAGGCATGCTTGTTGTTATATAATCATTCACCATGTGATTTTAAACTTCTACTAAGATTACCGTTCTTGCAATCTTAGTAAGAGTGTGAGGTTTTCTTCATCTGGCCTTAATTGACTAGATGATAAGATAATAAGAACCTCAAAGGTGAATGGTATTGAGATCAATTTTGTGTTTAATACAAGGGTAGAAATTTCAATAGTTACGAAAAACCCACTACCAGGTTAGATTTACAATTAAAGGAGCCATCAACCTTTTGAATGGAGTAGAAAGTTGTGCGTTGAAGGTAGCGGGAAGAGCCGAGGTTTTGTTGGAAGTAGATACAAATCTATAATAAATGAGGTTCATGTTATAAGGGAATTGAGAAATAGCTTTTTGGGCATAAATGACTTGAAGCCGCTGGAATTATTGACTGTTTTAAATGCATAATGTACAAGAAAATTTAAGCCAGTTAAGAATGACCTGGTCGCTGAGCAAAATATTTTTAAGGATAAGTTGAAATGTTTTAAGCCAGTAACATTGTTGCCTCTTAGACCTATTAATGCCGATCTAAATTAGCACCTTCCAGATGATAGCAAGTTGCAAAACTTGACCACCACTTTTGATGAAGAAGGTAGAGGTCTGGGAGATAAGAAGGACAGAAACAAAGGCCAACCAGGAAATGTATCGATGAGAGATAATACCAGCTCAGAAAACGCTGGCCCCGAGGTGAAGGCGCCTGCTTTTTGCACTAGCTATGCAGCTGCAGCTAAGGGTTAGGTAGTAAAGAGATCGGAAGATGTTACCGCTCAGTGACTCTTGAACAGCATTCAGTCTGAATTTATGACAGGAAGAGGTCAATGAGAAAAAAGAGAGCATTGCTAAAAACAGCTGGGCAGCCAGAAAAGCTTATGAAAAAACACTGGCCAAGCCTCAAGAGAAAGAGGAAACTCTCTCCCAACAAGTTAAAAAGAATAGGCAGATGTAAGAGGCTCTTGAGTGTCTTACAGAGATGACGCGCATCATATGACGTTCCTACACAACTGCCAGCAGCAATGAGGATGAGACCAATAGGAATGCCACTAAGACAGCTATGATCGCCAAAACTGTTGCAAATGACAACACTGGCAAAAGCAAAGATGCACACATCAGCTTGAAAAGCATCATCGGAAACACTGACAAGGTCAAGGAAACCCGCTCTCCAGACGCTGTTCAATGATCAACTTGTTCAAGAAGATTGAGGCTAAGTATTTGTTTGTTACTAGAAGTAGTGGCGAACCTGTTGCACCACTGTTAGAGTAGACCCTCACTATGGTAAGCATGAAGCAAGCTCTTATTCTGATGAAAGTATAATGGAGGTTAAGCTTACAAGATTGAGCTTTAGCGAATCTACAATTTTAAGTAAAAAAAACCTTTTGGCGAAGTTTCATAGTATAAACTGGGATGCTTTGGCAGAAGGACTGCTAAACAAGCAACACAAAAAAGGGTAATAAAATACTGTCCTTAAAGGCTATGCTCAGAAGGTTTTGTAGGCTCAATTGAATAAAACAGGTGCATTCATTTTCTTTGCTGAATATTGGTTCTATATGCTTATGTTCTTATTGTTGTATCGAGTGAACCATCTCATCATTTTAAACGATTTAGGAAAAAAGGACACACTGTATATGCAAGCCTCTTGCGTGAGCCTGACTATGTTTCAGAACTTGTGCTGAGCACACCAGATCGGCTTTAGAAAGCCTCTTAAATAGGCTTATACAATCATGTAGGTGTCTCAGATATTGAGGCCCCCTAAGTATAGATATATGAAGGTGTATTGAAAAGCTTTGCTCTTTGTTTTTCTATCTAGTGAAGATATGGAGATTTTCCGGAAATGCGTAGGCTGTGTCAGAATCTCTAAATGCTGGTTTTCTGGCATTCACACGGCTTGGTTTAATAAAGCTGTTTTTAAGTAACAGCAGAAACCAATCAAATAGATTCTTGCACAGGATGTTAGATCGGAATTTTCACTTCTATTTGTAACAGTTTTCAAATATATTTACTCACTTCCTTCTGATGTGTATTCATATTTTGAGGTCTTATGTAGCCTAACGATGTCTACCGCAATGGTGTTTAAGCTATTAAATTTACTGCTTAGGGTTCATGGTTTTATCGGCTTTTTGGTGCTATTGGCATGTAAGCTATGCAGGACCTCATGGAAGCTCTTGTTCTACAGTGTAGTAGCCAAGTATGTACCTGCACGTTATTTAACATGGCGCCATAGACAGGATACTGTGTTGTTACATTATATCAATTGAGGGGTGTTATTATATTGTGTTGTTCTATTACACCAATCGAGGGGTGGTAATATTAATTAATAACGCTGTTGTGTTTCGTAGTGTTGTTCGGATAGGTGATTGTTATTTATAGGCTTGTGTTGCAACGTTGTATTGGTAGTGGAGTAGTATTTTTGTAGCAGTGCTATAGGTGCCATAGGTAGGTGTAGTGAAAGTTGTTACTATTTTAGCTGTGTGTAAATATGGCTGCTAGACAGCTAGATGTTAGTGCTTTCCCTAGGTAAAGACTAGATAATGGAAATGTTTTTAGTTCTTTTGTGTCTTGGCTTAGTGAGTTTGAGGTTGTGTGTGAGCTTACTTCAATGCGTATGGGTAATATTGAAGATGATGTCCCATTCCCTGCGGAAAGGACTAAGCTGTTAGCTTTATTGGGCGCCATTGGTAGTAAGGAAATAGAGTTGCTGAGAAGCCTAGGGTTTGATGTTGCGAGCCAGGCAGTTGATGTTTACTAGACTGCTTTAAATATTTTGAGAGGTCAGTATGAGAGAGAAAGGAGAGTGTTTTTTGTGAGAACAATGAAATTTGTTACGGTTTCCCATTCTATGGGAGAAGAAAAGAGAGAGAGAGAGAGGGAGAGGGAGAGTGAGAGTGAGAGAGAGTGAGAGAGAGAGTGAGAGAGAGTGAGAGAGAGTGAGAGAGTGATAGGGTGAGAAAGTGAGAGAGAGAGTGAGAGAGAGTAAAACAGTTGAGTAGAGAAAGGGATGTTGGTGGTGGTAATGATGATGATTTGAAGCAGCGCCTTTGTATAGCTTCAGCAGTGAATTTTTTGCTTGATTTTAGGGCTAGGAAAGAATGAATGCAGGAAATTGACTTAACTTGGGAGCAATTATCTAGTGAATTGAAAGCTAGACATTTAGCTAGGGAATCAGAGTCTAATATTACGGGTGCTAAAAGAGATATCAGAGTAGAAGTTGGCCATGTTAGAGCAGATAGTGAATCTAGTGACAATAATTCTGTCAAACCTGTTTGCCAAGTTTCTAGGAAAAGTGAGAAATCTCATTGTGAAAGTTCAAGTTTTAAGTAGTCTAGAGGAGATAGTTCAGGTAGTGAAAGGTCTAACACTTTTTCATCTGGGGGAATAAATAGAGAAAGTTATAAAAGGTCCTCACCTAAACGGTATAATTACCCTGCTAGAAGTATTATTTCCTTTTTTTGTAACAGGGAAGGACATCATATTAGGGATTGCTAGAGTGCTAGGTGCTATGTTTGTTCAAAAAAGGTCATATTTCTAAGGATTGTCGTCACAAAAGGTTAAGTGAAAGACGTGAGTCTGGAGGTGATTGTAAGAAATATAGCAGTGGTAGTAGTAGTCGCAGAAGCCCATCAGGAGGTAAGTACAAGTCTGGTAGACAAAGTAAGAGTTTTAGAAAGGGTCCACATAAAGTGAGATTCACTAAGAGCAATAAAGATAGGCAATGTAGTAGTGACATTAAACAAGTTTTAAAAGTAAATGGAGAAAATATGAGCATTTTTACATTCGATGCAGGAGCAGGAGTTTCTATGGTAACAAATGACACTAGTAAAATACTTTGTCTGAATTTGAGTAAACCTGAATGTAGTTTATATAGCACAGATGAATCTTCTCTATCTGTAGCTGGAGTTTGCAAGTTGAAATCAAAAGCACTTTTATGCTTACTGGTTTCATGTGGAATTCACATATTCACCAGCAGTAAGCTTATTGCTTACTGTTAGATATGTGAATTCATTGAAATACCAGTAGTCATTGTAGAAAATTCATACTCAAATTTACTTATCACAATCATAAATGATTGTGATGCGAATAAAGATTTTTATAACACGAATTATAACTTTCCAGTTACCTTTTAGGTCATGTAACAATGGTAAACAAGTGCACAATGGATATGATGCTACTTTAAACGTTTTTACGAGTTTTATAAAATTGGATAAACCTTTATAGTTTCATAACCCAAATAATGGTGAAGTACTGTTTTTTTCTGTTTGATGATGTTTACTGTTGTTTGCCCAATTTGGTTACTAGTGTCTTACTAAATATCACTGTAGTATGAGCAACCTTTAGATATATTTAATAAAAGTTTAAAAACTTTGGATCATTGGACAGAGTGCTCAGGGTTACTGGCACGCATTGACTAAAACGGCCAGGGTTCAATGGGTTAAAAATCAATTAGAAACCTTTAGTTCTACTGAGTTCTAGTATTTCACAAGTAAAACTAGTACTTGTATGAACTAAAACAGTATTTTACTTCAAACTGAAATTTCTTAACTTGTTTTGCAAGCTTAGAAAACTTCTATGTGTTAATAGTTTGCATGAAACAAAGAGTTAATATTAAAAAATGTTAAATAACTATACAAATTTAAACACTTTATGTCTTAGGCTATTCATTATTTACAACAGGTAACAAATGGGTCACATTTTCTGAATCGTCAGAAGAAACTACTACACTTCGCAGCAGGATAACTTACAGTAGAATTGATAAGTTTTACTTGTTGTTACATTATCGCTTTGAATGAATCAAATATTTACACAATTTGTTTGCAAAAATATATCTTATTTAAAACTTTAGCCAATTAAATTTAATCATCTACAAAATAGTTTAGCTACATGTATACAAAAGACTTTGATAGACAACTCAAAGGCTAACCAACAGTCTTTTGAAATTACATCAATTTTTACCAATATGATCAAGATACTTTGTTGTTAAAAATTATTTAGATTTTAGAAGAACAAAAGCCTAGTTTTGGTACAAAACACTCACAATGCAAGCTTCAAGTTGTGATATATGAGAAAGGCATTTCCGGCACAACATAGAAGATACAGTCACAGATGATCATATGAGCCTAATACATGCTAGAACTAAGCTCATAAGTTAATCGTTTTGTATCTCAAATCATTTTTCTTTAAAAAAATTGTTAACTATCATCTAATGTTATGAACCTTTTGAAAACCACTTAAAAACGGAATAAAAAACACTAAAACATTTAGTAGTTTTAATTGTTGTAATGCCTTACCAACACTCACAAAGTAACGAATAACTACATTGTATCTATTGATTATGGTTTTTAATAAAATGTAACATTATGTACATTAGTGTGTAGAGTTTTTATCTTCAAAACAGACGGTACCGGCGAACGGCAGTGTGAGAGAGAATTGACGGCAACCCGTTCGCAATCTACACCTTTGTAATGGTTTTAAACATAAACTTAAATTTTAACATTAGCACACTCTTTAAAATAAGTTCTACTCCTACACTAAACTCAATTTCAATTGCATCATCATTTTTAATTTTATTATGGATTTTCCGCTTTGTCTATTTTCCTTCGCTTCTGCTTTCATTTTTAGCAGCCTTTTTGAAAAGTTTTAAACTGATCTAATGAGCAAGACTGAGCGATACTGTGTTTCTAAGAGGCCTTTCGCATACGTGACAACTTAGTGGCAGCATCGATAGATAACCTTCTCATATGATCGTATCTCAAATTGGTCTTGTAACTCTAAGCAAATTTTTGCTAGGGATTACCTCATTATCTCAAATTTATGGCATGTTAGGAGACCTATGTGTCGAAGTATAAGTGTATACGATGTAAATACCCACAATTAGCCAATGCTCAAATGTTTCACAGGTAAAACACTTGGGCACTTGACAAAGTGCTTCTGTTGGCCGCTCGTCTAATAAACCTTTACAGATATTGAAAATTTTTGCACCACCTTTTCATAAACTTATCCATATATATATCCTGGTATTTAGTCAAAATTACGCAAAAAATATTATTTAAGCGTTAACAGTCTTGTAATGTTATCTGCTACTGTCAATTTAATTAATATTTGTGCTGTCAATTAGCTTTTAATGCATTCTGCAAAGACTCCATACTCTTAGCTTGTTTAAAAGTTACATTCAGTTAAATACCAGACACTTTGCTGACAGTAATTCTTGCATAGTGATAGTCAACACTTGCACTAGTAATTTCTTCTTCATAATTGGATATTCCATCTATTTCATCATTGAGGATTGTTGAACTTTTACTCCAAAGTGTGATACTTGAAGGAAATGGGTAGGAAGCAACTCGACAAGTGAATGTTATAGCACCATCACTCTTGTCCAGTGAAAAAGATGATAAATTCCAACTATTGTGCAACGTGATGGAAGGTTTACCTAAATAAATTAGTAACATATATATATACATAATATATATATATATATATATACAGTGAAACTCGGATAACTCAAACTTCAAGGGACTGAGCAAAAGTGTTCGAATTATCAGAGTGTTCAAGTTATCAGAGCACTGTCACAAGTCTGTGTATTTACTTATTTATTAGTAGATACATGAACATATACAAACTATAATATAAATCAAAAGCACAAATGGCTTGTTTCAAATTAAATGCTTCTAATTTAAAGTTTAAAACGTTTTCATCAAAAAGTATAGAGATTTTTCTATCACTTGAGATTGGTTTGTTGTTTGAGGTGATGTTATTGTCAGGACGTTTTTTAGATTGACATTGGCAAAACTTGATCGTTGCTTAAATGCTAAAAAGAAAAGACATCTTTTTCCTTTGAGCGTTTTACCCACGATCAATTTTGCCGATTTTTCTTGAAGTTTATCCAAAGATTACCTTACTTTACCTGGCATTCGTTAAGAGCAACACTCCGAGGCAGTTCAATTAAAAGTTTTACGAGGTTTAACGGTACATTGTATATCACTAACGTTTTTTGAATGGATACTTATTGAATGTACACACGTATTCTGTGTTTAGGTCAAACGATGAATAGTTTTTTTTAGCTAAGACAACGTATACGTTTAATTACAACAATTTTTAAAACGTTTTAAACATTCAACATTCCGACGTTGATTCAACATGGAATCCACGTCGGAAAACTATTCATCACGGGCTAGCCGGGTCACGCACTCAAGGATTTTCGCCACGCAAATACAAAACAAAAACAACATGCTGTTTTTGTTTTGTATGTGCGTGGCGAAAATCCTTGCGCCCGTGACCCGGCTAGCCCGTGCTATTCATCGTATAGCAGTACGTATAAATCAAATTTCACCAAACCTTTAGAACAGTCGTTGACAAAAATATTTTGCCGATGGAGGTAGTAACGACGCTTATGAATTACGAAAAGTCGAGGTTTACCTCTATGGCTTGGAATAAAGTGATTTTCTAAAGCGATAGCAACCGTTTTGGTAGCCGTTGGGCAAAAACAGTTCGAGTTAACAGTGTTGAGTTCGAGTTATATAGAGCCATTTATCATTGCATGGGAACGGACCAAGCAAATCCAGTCGAGTTAACCATGTGTTCGCTATATCCGAGGGCGGGTTATCCATGTTTCACTGTATATATATATATATATATATATATATATATATATATATATATATATATATATATATATATATATATATATATATATATATATATATAGACAAAGTGAATACTGCACAGTTCGTTACAGAGTGCTCAATGATAAATCAGAGCTAAATTTTAAAATATGTATAAGTGGAACTTCACTCTATAAGTTAAACATTTTATTACTAATAGTTTTATGTGGTACAATAAGTATCACACTCTTCAAATAAAATGTCTAAAATGAATTTCATACACCAGTAATAAATATGCTGTTATAAGTTATAAGAAGATCCCACATGATACGTGTAAACAACTAAACACTGAAGCTTGTGATATTGCAGAAAGATTGGAATTGGATGATAGAATTAACACCACTGCTGAACGATAGGCATATCTAACACTGAAAGACCACAAGCCAAACTTTGGGAATAACCCTTTATGCAGATTAATAAACCCAACTAAACCTGAAATTGGCAAGATAAGTAAACAACTATTAGATTGCATCAACACAAAGATACTCAGCGCTAACCCACTCAACCAATGGAAGAACACAACAGCAGTCCTAAGATGGTTCAACAACATCAAGCACAAACCACAATGCTCATTCATTGAGTTTGACGTAGTTGAGTGTTATCCATCAATAAATATGAAATTGCTAGAAGCCGCACTAGAGTTTGCCACCAAATTTACAAACCTCACCAAGGAAGAGAGAAACATCATCACACACTCCAAAAGATCAATTCTATGTAGTGAAGGAGAATACTGGGGAAAAACATCCGCTGATGAACTATTTGATGTAACAATGGGAGGTTTCGACGGTGCAGAAACCTGTGAGCTGGTCGATACATTTCTACTCCATCAGATCACAACAAAATATGGTAACAACTTTGGATTGGACAGAGATGATGGGCTAGGCATAGTAGAAGGTTCAGCATGTAATGCAGAATCTATAAAAAAAGATCTCTGCGCTATATTCAGCTCGTATGGACTAAAGATTACCATCAATGTTAATAAAAGAGTTGTAAACTTCCTTGATGTTACCCTCAACTTAGACAATGGTAAACACATGCCATACATCAAACCCAATGAGAAACCAGTGTATGTCAACAAAGAATCCAACCACTCACCTGGCGTAATCAGAAACATCCCAGCAAGTATAAATAAGAGGCTCTGTACAATTTCGTCTGATGCCGAATGCTTCAATAAAACAGCAAATATCTACCAAGAAGCACTAACCAAGAGTGGATATAGCCACCAACTAACATACCAAGATCTATCTACATCTGAAAACAGACAATGCAAACGGAGCAGGACGATTACATGGTACAACCCACTTTACAGCAGTAATGTCTATACTAACATCGGCAAACTCTTCATCCAACTAGTCAAGAAGGAATTTACGACAAGGCACCCACTACATAAAATATTTAACAGCAACAATATCAAAATTAGCTACAGTTGTATGAACAATATAAGAGAGTCCATCGATGCTCACAACAAAATTATACTGACTGCCAACACCGCAAATGAAGACCGAACATGTAACTGTAGAAAAAGAGAAGAGTGCCCGATGAATGAAGAATGCCTGAAAACATCCTTAATTTACCAGGCTACTGTAAAAACCAACACCGATTCACCAGACCAAACATACATTGGACTAACAGAGAACACTTTCAAGACGCGATTCACTAACCATAAAGCTTCTTTCAACCACCCATCTAAAAGAAACTCTACTGAATTAAGTAAATATATATGGTCACTAAAGGACAATAATACCAGCTACACAATATCATCAAAGACTCTAAGACATGCTAAAGCATACAACACTATCTCCAACAAGTGTAACTTATGCTTATGAGAGAAATTCTTTATTATTTGCAGACCATCACTAGGCACTCTTAATAAACGTAATGAGCTATTATCATCATGCAGACATTCATCTAAGTTCTTGCTACGTAATTATATCACTTAACTATTTGGCTTTTGGCTTCTGTACACTCATCCAATTATCAGCTTATCTAACTCTGCATAACAGCATATTTATTACTGGTGTATGAAATTCATTTTAGACATTTTATCTGAAGAGTGTGATACTTATTGTACCACATGAAACTATTAGTAATAAAATGTTTAACTTATAGAGTGAAGTTCCACTTATACATATTTTATATATATATACATATATATATATATATATATATATATATATATATATATATATATATATATATATATATATATATATATATATATATATATATATATATATATATATATATATATATATATATATATAGAACTATATTTCCCAACTAGGAGGCTTCTATCAATATATAATCCATGTTAGGAGGCTCTGAAAAATTAGGAGGCGTCCAGGGAGCCTCCTAATTCTAGCAGTGTTCATAGTGCTTAACAACCCTATAGAAGTGTTTTAAACATGATTCCCATAATTGCCTTATATATCTATATTCATATATATGGAAAAGAGGAGACAACTCCAACAAAAATGTGTAATTTTCTATCAATAAATTACAAACTCTAGGAGGCTCTTATATATGGAACTAGGAGGCATATATCAATTTTAAAATATTCTTACTTTTAAGTGTTTTGGTATCGTTTCAGTTAATAGCACAATCTATTTAAAAACATATTGCAATAAGCTTATGACTAATCATCAGCCAATACAAGGAATTAGCAGTTATGTCGGATACAGTCAGTTTTGCTAATATTCATGATAGCTTTATTAGATTTGGGAAATAAAGTTGTATATTAACAAACTACAATACATTACAATTTATTTGCTGACCCTCTTTATGGTTTTCAAGACTGCCATTTAAGCACTCCCTTTTTTTGCACGGTTTCTCATTGATCTGCTCTTTTTTGTGAAAATTCACAATAATTGCACATTATGGTTTCCACTGATGTTTAAGCATAGCTGTAGTAAAAGTTTAAATAAGTGTATAATCAGTACAATTCATGTTTTTGCTGCCGTTGCATCCAGCCACAATATAAATCTCTTTTGAAACTTTTCATCCGAATGCAATACCTGAGAGATGGTTTTTTTAGTCGAAGAATTGATTTTTTAAATTTATTGAAATAAAGTGGCAAAAGTATAACCACAGTATATAACAGCTAGCGAGATGTGGCTGTTATAATGTTGCTGTGGCTGTTAGGACTATTAGTTCTTCACCCATGTAGTCTACTAGAGCTTGGTAGCAGCGGAATAACTACATGTAAGGGAGCACGTCACATTTGGTAAGTTGTTCATGTTATTTTAGTCAATTTACAGTTTATTTACTTGAAACATACAGTTGTAGAAAAGCAGTATAAATTTTATTTAATAAAGAAATAGGACTAGCGTGAAAAAAGTATGTTTCAATTATTATAATTTTTAAGGAATGTAGCATAGAACACGTTTGATATATATTTTTTACACCTGTTTATGTCATCCAACTGCTGATATTGTTCTGCATAGAAAAGTCAAGAAAGTTCAGCATTATAATACTATAAAGGAGAATATCAAAACTTTTTGTAAAATCCTAATTTTGGACTTTATTATTGTTACACGAATGTTCGGTTTTGTAACATCAACACAGACACGCCAGCTGACAATTAATAGTTATTTTAGTGAATCAGTTAATTCTCTAACATTAATCTATTTTCAGTTATTAATATAATAATTTTTGATGTTTTTTTATAATGATAAGTAAAGTTATTAATGTGGTTCTACCAACAGTCAAAACTGTTGTTAGAATATCATGATCATTATGTAATTGTATTATTGTTATCATGAATAGTGAGAGTTTGCGTATTTCAGTTATGATTTTGTAAGTAATAGTAGTACATGCATAGGCATAAGCAAGTAAGTGGTGTATATGCGGCCTTTGAATTTTAAAACTTTTAATATTTAGTTTGAATCTTGTGTAGTAATTGTGTAGTAATTAAGAGCTTAGCTGTTTTATAAAGCTTCAGTAGTAGGAGGCAGACATTCAAGTTTGCCAAAAAACCTAACCAGTGAACTAAAATGTGTATTTTGCATTCATTTTGGTTTGTATATCTGTTTATGCTATTTGAATTATCTATTCATTTTTTTTAGAAACTTGGTAAGCATTAATGCCAGTATATTCATCAGATGGCAGAGAGTATTAGACAAAGTTGGATGTTCTTTTCTAGAAAAGGTATGTTGCTAATTACACGTTGGTTTGCATAAAAAATATGTCAAAATAATCAAGGTTTCATCTACCGAATTTTATAATATTTTTTAACATGTACATAAGTATAGATTACAAACTATAAAACATTATATCAAAAAGGTTGTATTTTGAAATGTAGTAATGTTTGACGTTTTGGCAAAGTTACTATGATAAGCAAAACTTTAAATTCACCAACACAAAATATACTGTACAAAGTTTTACTGTAACTAGCAAATGTATACCTGACGTAAGAATGTAACAGCATGCCCAAAATTAGTTTTTCTTTGTATAGTTGCAAATAATCAATGACGCTTCATAATCAAATTAATCGATTAGTTATAGATAACTGCTGGATGAGAAGCATTGATGGCCCACACCAAAGACTGATTTGCAGACATAAAATTAAAGGTATGCAATATTGCAATAAGTTGCTGTCAACTAGCACATTATACATGCGAGCCAAAAATTAGTGTGATAATTTGATATAGCCATAGCTTCAGTAAGAAAAGTTGTCAATTTTTACAGGAATTGTATTATTTCAAACGCTTACATAAACCATTATGCCACTTTTGTGTTCTATTCATCTATTATTGGCAGATTACATAATATAAATAGCGCAAACCAATCAAAGGAATGTAGCATAGCAAAGAGATTTAGTATTGCTCTTCTTAGTCTTTATGAGTCATGGTTGCAATTGCTGAGCAATTGCATAATTATATAAAATGAATAGTTTTCCATGGTTACTCATTACCACTTTTAGTTACTCAGTCAACACTGAGAGTAATTATCAGTTTTGAGATATCATGTTTAGAGGCAGGAGATTGACAAATATTTTGTTGGTTTTTACTCTTACCCTACCGTATGCGAATTTATGCTAAATCTGTCAGCAACTGCCGTATGCACATTTTTGCGAATTTTCCAACAATTGCGTGGTCACCTAATTTTATTATCCGTTAAAAACATAACAGATGATTTTAAAACTTTGATGGTATTGTCAGTGTGGTTCGAATATTTCTCTAATAGATTAGTCTAAGATAACCAAGCAGTTTCAAATTTTTTATTGAGAATTTCCAAAATAAAAATGGACATTTTTGTGTAAGTTTTGTTAAGTATCGCGCAAGTCAGAAAACATATAATTACTTACATGTATGTTGATGACACTATAGCCAATTCAAATTCAGATTTTTGTGATTACACAGATAATTAAAGTAGCAGCAGTGACTCTGATGATAGTGAAAATAATAGTTTTTTAAGTGTAACGGACATTGTAGAGCATCGTTTTAGCTTCGTAGCGATTGTAGTTTCACATAGCTTTAGCAATGCACAAAGTGAAGGTACATTGATTTTTGCATAGCACTATATGTTAACATTTTAGCAAAATAAAATATATTACAAAAAGTTTCTAGATAAACTTTGAAGTTGAAACAAAATTGTATACATGCTTCATGTACATATCATGAAGCTAAATTGGCAATTTTCGGTGAAATGGCTGGCGGTAGGCCGGTAGCTTAGTTTGTACATGGGTGGCAGTAAAAGGGTAAAGCTATAACAGAATTAGAGATACAAGTGTATGTATTTCCTTTTGAATGATTTAGTGAACTTTGATGATTCAAGACAATGAGTTTGGCGAATGATATATATGTATAAGATGCTGCTGAAGTTGCGCAATTCAACTCATGGCTTTTAATTATTACCTCAAAATGTTGAAAACACGCGATAGGAAGGGCCAGAACACTACTAAAACTCATAGTTACTCAAACCTGAAATACAGTAGGTTTTATACAAATTGCTATACAATAACAAAACTGCAAAACTATTGGTTAAAATATAAATAGCAATATATATTATTATTTTTGGCCTTCGATATCGGGCAGCATGTATGCAGTTTGTTTGCTGATGTTAACAAAAGTTTTACTAATAAGCTACATAATTTGCTCAATTATTTGTGTCAACTTTAAAATTTAAAACAAATGTAGTGTTAGCACTTTTAGAATATACTACAAACAACGCAGAGGAACTTTTTGTGGCATCTGACTTGAATTTAAAAGTTCTCTGAAAATGCAACTTGTATTTGCCCATTTTAATACTTTAAAATGTCATAGGGAGCTCATAATGAAAGCAACTTTAATATAATTTCAAGATGCTCAAAGCGGTACGGATGTTATGTTGACAAACATTAAACTGTCACTCTGTACTATGGCTAGTAAGTATTTACATGTATTTAGATTTTGCATTGATGCTTTCAATTAGGTAGTGTAGGAAATCTATTTACATTAGCTAAATTACCAGCATGTGCAATACCCAGCTTTGTTTCCTATCCATCCCAAACATTTTGCCAATGCTTATAATAATTCATTGCTCTTTTCAAATCTGATTTCTGAACCAAAGGTAGTTTTAGCAGTATAAGAACATATACTTCTCTTCCTATGGGTCTACTCACTTTTCTGTAGCAGCAAAGGCCATTGTTTTTAGAAGGTCTGTAAGAATTGTATTACTTATTTTGACTTCCATTGGTGCTCGTAGCAATTATAATTTCAGTACAATTTGCATCAATAAAGTTATTATTACTTGTTTGTAAAGTATTTGGAGCAAAACAAAATTTTATGTGCACAGCAAACATTTTTGCTGCAAGCTTACCAAAACAAAATAAAACGTTTATTTTTATGTTACATTTTAATTAAACATCATGTTCTATTCAGTTATTGCTGTCAGTACTATGCAGTTATTGCTGTCAATGTTCTTTGTGCATTCTTAGCACACTTTTATGTTAAACTTCCAATGCATTAAACACTTTAGAAATAAAGTGTCCAAACAAGGATGCATAACATGAGATTTGTCACTGGCCTGTTTTGACCTATATCTAGCACTCTTTAGCCAAAGGTGTCTAGCTTTACTAAAAAATTTGGTAGTGAAATTGTACATAAATTCATTGCCAGCATACACGTCAATCATGATGCCTATGCTCTTATTATGTGTGTTCTACTATTGCCTTCTTAGCTAATTCACTTTCTACTTCTCAATAGCCTCAGCCTCCGAATGAAAGCTATTGTTGTTATTCCTATTCTTTGTAACTTTATAATGAAGGAGGTTGTGGTTGGGCAGCTCATTTGCTTTTCACTGTTTTAGAAATATTGCAGCACAAGTATAACTGCAGTAATAAAATCTTCACAAAATTGCATAATGTGGTCTTATTCTCCAAGGTCTTCTCACTAGCAGAAATGACCTATGTACTTATGCAATTGTGGTTTGTGCTTAAAGTGACTCATTCTCCTAATGTGGCATGGCTTGCTATCTTCTTGCATGCTAGTCAATTGATTAAATAGATTGTAAGAAACAAGCCAACCTCTCACTCCTACACAACCTAAAGACTTATCACATAAGTTCAACCTTCTAGCGAGATTGTAGCCGCTAAACATTTTGCTTTTTTCACGCGTCTAGCCATTTAGGGTTTTGCAGCAGCAGAAGAACAGACTAATCATGTCACAATTGGTATATTTGTTTGTCACATTTGCTTGATATTACT
Organism: Watersipora subatra; assembly: GCF_963576615.1. Taxonomy (NCBI): domain Eukaryota; kingdom Metazoa; phylum Bryozoa; class Gymnolaemata; order Cheilostomatida; family Watersiporidae; genus Watersipora; species Watersipora subatra. The sequence continues at coordinate 58,614,639 of NC_088716.1, read as the reverse complement.
TTTGCCAATTTTGTCATTGAATTAATTGTACCATATTATGGTGAAAAGGCATCATGAAAAAGTATTTTACTTCGCCTCAATACCAATGCAAAAGGTTAGACCGGTAGTGGCCATTTTTTTACCTGTAGGGCGAGCCACTTTAAATACTATATCAAAGCAACTTACTGATGTCATCAAATTGCGACGGCAAACAACAATGCATAGGTTTTCGCAGCTAATTTGGATTTGGATTTTACTGCCTTAATTGCAAGATCGTAATATTGTCAAGTTAAAAAGGTCAAGAAACCCCAACTTTATAATGCTAAAAGAATGAAATTATTACTAATTTTCATAAAATGATAACTTTGTAATTATACACGAGGGTAGCTTTGTGAGATTAACCGACACACATTAAAATAGTTATGGTAACATATAGCACAGTAGCCAGCAATTGATGAATATCTGTGACTCTGTCGATGCTCCTAACTTTTGTAACTTTTTAAAAAGCATTAAAATAATTATGGATGCTTTTTATTCTGATTAGTAGTGTTAGCTGATTGATAGCACCAAACAGGCAGAATTATTAGTAGCCTATACTTTACTGCCCTGAGCAAGCAAACCGCTGTATCTTGATATTTGTAAATTGTTCAGCACAAGCACAAACGCGTTTTGGTCGAAACTGGCATCAGTATTAGCAGTATTTTAGTTGTTTTTTTTTATTTATTATGGTGAGATATCCAACAATCTTTACCGAATTTTTTTTTCGTGAAACTTTAAAATCAAAGGAGTTATTTCACTTAGGGCATTTTGTTTGCTTAAATTGACAATTTACTAAGCTGGCACTAGGCAATCAAAACGCCCTATCACTGCAGATAGGGCCTTTTGATTGCTTAATTGGACTGGTTTCTCATTGTTAGTTTGCCACAAGACCATTTGCCATGACTGGATTATCAAAGGATTACAAGTTTAAATTCTGATATTAACCCGCAATTAGTCAACAAAATAATATATGTTGCAATTCCTATTACTCATCCAGTCAACACATGGATTAAAGCCCTTTAATAGCCATATTTAGCTCAAAAGTTAAGAGATGATCAAAGATCTAGGTATCCTTCAAACCTGATGTCATGAAATGAAAAGAGTAAGTAAAATAGTAGTTTAAAAAAGATCAAACGCTTTTATTGAAAATAATTTAAAGCAAACAACTGAGTGCAATAATGTCAGTATTTTAAAAAAGCAAAACCTTCCAATGGACATGTAATTAAAACAAATTTTTCATCAAATCTTTGAGTCGGATCTTTAAATCGAGACTTTTGTCACTTAGATATCGTCCTGTCATAATAAATATATTATGATAAAAAATATAGCAATAAGATGAGCACTTAGAAGTGCACTAGCTTGTATGAGCTGCCATAAAACAACCAAATATATATGCTTCAGTTTCGCTTCCCTTTGTTTATATACTCTTTGATTACATAATGCTGCTCATAATGTCCAACTTTGTGTATGTTCAGGCCAATCAAAACGCTGTATCTGCAGATAGAGAGCTTTGATTGCCACTTTATGTGTGGTAAATGTGGATAGGGCGTTTTGCACATTGTGAAAAGTGCTATTTCTGGTGGTCTCAGATATATGAAATTTCGAGACATGTTAGATCTCAACCTAAATTACATATAAGCACAAAAAAGTGAATTTTGAAAAACTTTTCAGATAGGGCGTTTTGCTCGCTTAGGGCAGTATAAAGTTATGATAATGTATTATTTTCGTTGTAATTAACAAGTTGATGCATTTTAGTCGTAATTTGATACTGATTTAAACTAGAGGCTGAGTCATAAGTAAGTGACTGGAGTAAATGAAATCCTTTAAATCGTTGAAGCTTTAAAATCTATGTTTCAATTTTGTAGAAGAATATCGCAAGAGATAAAATATTACTGCTTCATAGAATTTTAGTAATGGGAGGTAGGGACACGGATTTGCTGAAAAACCTAAAAACATCAGGCATCTTTTGCATCAATTTTTAATCTGCATAACATCTGTTTGGGCTATTAAAATTGTTTTGCTTATTTTGGTAGAAACCTGGTCACCGCATCCAAGCACTATATCCACCAGATGGGAAATGGTACGAAGCACAGCTGGACGCTTTCTTGAAGGGGGTATGTTGCTGATTAACGGTTAATTTCCACAAGAGCGTGCCACATTAATAAAAGTTTTATTTCAAAAAATTTATAAGAAATAATATTATTATAAAATCTATGTTTGAATGCCATGGCACTGCATTTTTTAACCCTTCCAATTATAGTGGCAAAAATTGTCGATTGTGCTTCATAATATATGTTCAATCTTTATTAGCTTCAACTCTATCTAAAACCTTTTTGTTATAGATTTTATTTTTCCAACACGTTAAAAAATAGTACTATTCAAACAACTTAATGCATTCCTACTTCGTGCATTGCTAATGCTATGTGAAGCTACGATCCCTTCGAATCTCGAAAAACAATGCTCTACCATGTTCCTTACTCTTACGAAACTATTACTTTGACCACCATTGGAGTCACTATTGGAGCTGCTACTTTAATTATATGTGTAATCACTAAAATCTTAATCCGTCAGTCATCAACAATCATCAATATTGTTATCAACATAAGTAATTATCTGTTTTCAATTCTGGATGTACTTGCGAAAGCTATAATAGCACTAAATATTTCGAAAATCAGAAAGAACAAATGTTTCTTTTTATGTTGAAAAGTCCTAAACAAAAATTTAAAATTGCTTCGTGAGTTTAGGGTAATTTTACAGGGAAACTTTTGGACAACACTGTCAATACCATAAAAAGTCTTAAAGACTGTTAGTTATGTTGTCAACGAATAATGAAATTAAGTTACTACGCAATTGCCAGGAAATTCGCAACATGCACATATGCCGGTCGTCCATTGGTTTCACCTAAATGCGCATGCAGCGGTGAAAGGGCTAATAAAATATTATGTAATCTCTAATTGAATCCCCATTCATTTAAACGCCCCTCTACTAGACCTGTACTATAATAGATGACGGTTAAAGATAGAACGCCACCGTTCAAGTGAACGTTACTTCTTTTGAAAAAAACACATAAAAACTATATAACACACAAACTAAGCTGTGATCCCGTGATAACATATACACTGGGCGTTGAGCTTGCAAAATGCCATTGTTAACTGCTTATTCTAATGCTGTAGCATGTGCAAGAAATTTTAGCCTCAAATAGTAGTACAGATTTCATCATATTTGCTAAACCGTTTTTTCATATATGCCGAACTATCAAGGCCGCTTAAACAATAAAATTATTATCAGCCTGATAGAGTTATTAATTATTTCCACGGTGCTGCTTTCAAAGCTTCAACGAAAACACTGTAAAGCTTAGAAGTTAGAAAACTCGCTTCAATATGCATTGACAAAAGTATTAATTGCTATTGTTGTAACTGAGTCATTGTTAGTAAAAATTTGTCAACATTTTTCTATCCATCCTGTCCAAAATCGGATCCAAAGATCAAAGAATGTTGAAGTCGCAGTCAGCTGGATGTGGTTGTCAATTAAAGGGTGACACTCTAGTTTTCAAGAGTAGTTTTCTAGAGTAGCACTCAAATGAACATGGCCTTCAAATTAAGATTCTACCTTATGTCAATTTAGCTGTATTTCAGAATGTTATAATATTGGAGTTTTGGGTCAAGGTTAAAATAGCAAGCATAACTTTGCAAATATCGACGCAAAAAGATTTTAGTTTTAAATAAGGCTCTGCTTTCATATATTTGCAAATCACTAATGCATGAATTTAAAAAAAGAACCCAAGGGTATATTTCTTTTTGTGTAGTAGCATCTAATCAAAAATGCATTGATTTTAAATAAGTGCAGAGTGACATACATGGATTATCAACACCAAAGAGTGATTTTCAGACATCAGATTAAATGTGGGTGATGCTATGATAAGTGGCTTTAAACTAACACAATGTACTAGGGAAACAAGCGTGATTATTGTGCTGTAGCTCAAATGCAGTAGAAAAAATAAAGGTATCTAACTTTTCAAGTATTTCAGTCAAATTCGTTGCCTACATAAATGCTGACACTAGTTTTTGTGTTCTGCTGCTGTCAGGTTACAAAACATAGCTCTCCTAGTCAGAGGCATTTAGGTATCTAGAGCAATCTAGGCATTAGTGGTTTCAATGAACACCTGAACAATGCGTGTTTAACCACAGTGGTTGACCCCATAGGTCAAGTATTAGCCTAATTAACTTTTAATTTAAGACTAATTTAACTTTTGAATGGAGCTGAGCAATGATATGTGATTCATCAAAGCCATAGCTTATCAGATTTTTATAAATGATAATTCACATTATTTACTATTTCAGTCAGCAGAAAACGGTAAAGTGCAGAGGAAATAGCAGAATTTGACAAGCACTGGACTGAAAAATCAGGCAAACTGCCAACAAGATCAGTATTGGATGCTATACACTCAACGCTGCCTAACAGAAGTGTTATAGTGATTCGGGCTCGAGCCAACAACTTGCTAAAGAAGGCTGCGAGAAAAAATGCCAGCTGAATTTTTTATGTTGTTAAACCTTCTTATTATCATTGCGTTGTATTTGTCAATAAATGTGCTCTTTTTGAAGACTAAAAGTGACCAACTCCGCAGTAATGCACTTGTATAGTTATTTTATATCAAGCAGTCTTAGCTATTATTTTATGTACAGAAAATGTGCATAAAACAATGACTATGATAGATAATACAATACCGACAATAGATATTATCTGTTGTACTGCACTGTACACTATTATGTATTATTCAAGAAACAAGCTCTAAGATAAATTATAATAATTCTTTTAAAGAAAAACCAAATATAAGGAAATATGCCGCAGCAGCCAGTCTACTGACAACTTACTGTCAAACCGACAAGCCCAAAAGATTACTTAGAACGCTGTGCTTGACTAAAAACAATCAGAAATTCACTACACAATGAGAAATATATCTTTTTGGGTCATTTTCCAAATTTAAGTTAATGTGTCTGAGTAGAATGTTCTATCAATTTCTTGACAGTTCAGGGCATTATTATTACTGGTAAAATGTGGATAATAGCACTCAGTATTACTATTGATCAATAAAACCACCCAAAGTCAAGATATCTAAAGTTAGAAAAAATTTGGTACTGTGCTGGGTCCAGCCCGACTGATCATTGCTAACAATAAATTGCAGTAAGAAAGAAGTTTTGAAAAGCGAAAATGCCCTCAAGATAGAATGTTATTGTATTTTTATTGGCTCTCTATGTGACATTAAGTTTTTCCCTGGGTTCTACATAGGCACAATGGGCTTGTTTGGAATCTACCCAATTTATGGTGCTGTGGTATTGCGCAGGTTTTGCAACCTGACACTCCATTCCCGAGTGGGGAAATGTTTTTACTTAACGTTCTAAGAGTGGCTTAAGATAAATAGAAAGACATTGCTGTTATTGTATGTTAGATTGAGTAACTAAGTATGTTGTGCAAGTAATTCATATTATTACTGTAGATAATATGCACAGCAAGCAAAGATGTGTGTGTTTCATTTTAGCAATCACAGTAACTGAGTTGCGTCCATGCATTGTTACCAACTAATTTTTTTAAGTTTTTGTATGCAGTGCAGCAGCGATATGTGACTGAATAAGAAACTATAACATAGACCATATTTATAAATATTGAGTTAAATTATTCGTTTATTTTAGTGAGCAGAAAGTTATGCAGCCTAAAAGAAAATTGAGAGTTCAAAAAGCCATGATCGGAAGATTGAGGCAAACTACCAAAAATGCCAGAGCTGTATACTGTTAAAAGAAATTGGTGTTTGAAAATTATAATGATGACTTATGCCCGAGCCCACAACTTACTCAAGAAGCGGCAAAATTAAACTGGCAGCAGGGTCTTCTTGTTGTTGAGGCTTTTGTAATATCGCATTAAACTTGACGTCTGAATAAATTTACTCCGTTTGGTGACTAAGCAACGACCATTCTATGGTACTTGACTAGTTGAATTTTTTAGTATCAAGCATGGTGGCTGTTGTTGTTTTAAATACAAATTTATTGATTCCTACGTTAAAGTTTAACATACTATACAATATGTAAGTTCTAACAACAATTATTGTTGTTTTATACAGATTGTTGTTTTATTGTACAGATTATAGCAGACTCTTAGTTGATCTATAAGTGATAGCAACATCCCAAATTATGTGTAAGCCATGGCACCTCTGCATTGATATGTAAGTTATAGCAACCTCCTAAATGATATATAAATAACAGCAGCTTCCTAATTACTATATAATTCATTGCAGCCTCCTAACTGATATATAAATAGTAGCTACCAACTATATGAAATTCAAATTATAGTAAACTCTTTTGTGATCTATAAGTCATAGCAACATCCTAAATTCTATGTAACCCATAGCAACCACTGCAATGATATGTAAGTTATAGCAACCTCCTAAATGATATATAAATAGCAGCAGCCACCTAGTTAATATATTATTCATAGCAGTCTCCTAACTGATATATAAATAGTACTGTAGCTACCAACTAGATGAAATTCAAATTATAGCAAACTCTCAGGCGATCTGTAAGTGATAGCAGCATCCTAAATTATATGTAACCCTTTGCAGCCTCTGCAATGATATGTAAGTTATAGAAACCTCTTAAATGATATATAAATATCAGCAGCCTCCTAATTAATATATAATTCATTGCAGCCTCCTAACTGATATATAAATAGTAGCTACCAACTATAAGAAATTCAAATTATAGTAAACTCTTATGTGATCTATAAGTCATAGCAGCATCCTAAATTCTATGTAACTCATAGCAACCTCTGCAATGATATGTAAGTTATAGCAACCTCCTAAATGATGTAAAAATAGCAGCAGCCTCCTAATTTATATATAATTTATTGCAGCCTACTAAATGATATATAAATACTAGCTATCAACTATGGGAAATACAAATTATAGCAAGGTCTTAGGTGATCTATAAGTGATAGCAACATCCTAAATTATATGTAACCCATAGCAGCCTCTGCAATGATATGTAAGTTATAGCAACCTCCTAAATGATATATAAATATCAGCAGCCTCCTAATTAATATATAATTCATAGCAGTCTCCTAACTGATATATAAATAATAGCTATCAACGATGGAAAATTCAAAATATAGCAATGTCTTAGGTGATCTATAAGTGATAGCATCATCCTAAATTATATGAAACTCATAGCAGCCTCTGCAATGATATGTAAGTTATAGCAACCTCCTAAATGATATATAAATATCAGCAGCCTCCTAATTAATATATAATCCATAGCAGCCTCCTAACTGATATATAAATAATAGCTATCAACTAAGGGAAATTTAAAATATAGCAAGGTCTTAGGTGATTTATAAGTGATAGCATCATCCTAAATTATATGTAACTCATAGCAGTCTCTGCAATGATATGTAGGTTATAGCAACCTCCTAAATGATATATAAATATCAGCAGCCTCCTAATTAATATATAATCCATAGCAGCCTCCTAACTGATATATAAATAATAGCTATTAACTATGGAAAATTCAAATTATAGCAAGGTCTTAGGTGATCTATAAGTGATAGCAACATCCTAAATTATATGTAACTCATAGCAGCCTCTGCAATGATATGTAAGTTATAGCAACCTCCTAAATGATATAGAAATATCAGCAGCCTCCTAATTAATATATAATCCATAGCAGCCTCCTAACTGATATATAAATAATAGCTATCAACTATGGAAAATTCAAATTATAGAAAGGTCTTAGGTGATCTATAAGTGATAGCAACATCCTAAATTATATGTAACTCATAGCAGCCTCTGCAATGATATGTAAGTAATAGCAACCTCCTAAATGATATATAAATATCAGCAGCCTCCTAATTAATATATAATCCATAGCAGCCTCCTAACTGATATATAAATAATAGCTATCAATTATGGAAAATTCAAATTATAGCAAGGTCTTAGGTGATCTATAAGTGATAGCAACATCCTAAATTATATGTAACTCATAGCAGCCTCTGCAATGATATGTAAGTTATAGCAACCTCCAAAAAAATTTATAAATAGCAGCAGCCTCCTAAATAATATATAACTTATAGCAGCCTCCTCACTGATATATAGATAATTGCTACCAACTATGTGAAATTCAAATTATAGCAATTTCTCAAGTGATTTATAAGTTATAGCAACATACTTTATTATATGTAAATCAGAGCAGCCTCTAAAAGAAACAAGTTATAGCAAACTCCTTAATGATATAAGTTATGGCATCTTACCAAAGGGTATGTAAGCTATGCCATGCTATGTAATGTTTCCATTGTAACTATTACATAAGTTACAATGGTAACATTCTAATTTATGTGTATTTTGTAGCAATCTGCTAACTGGTAATCATTATTTTTGCTTACTCATTGAGTTATGAATTATTTTACCTTCAAATTGATATGTAATTTACGACAACCATCTAGACATTCTTCAAGTTTTGATAGTTTTTCTAGTATGCATATATACAAAGTATGATAAGGCAATGAATATATATTGTATGATACCATATTCTCCTAAAATTTCCATAAAAATATATAATAATTAGGAGGTGAATAAATATATATATATATCTACAATGTAGATAAATTAGACCATATAGGAGGCTTACCCATATATATTTGCGTTAACTCCTAATCCCTTATATTCCGAAACCTCCTAACTGGTATATATTTATTCAACTCCTAACTTGGAAATATGGGTATATATATATATATATATATATATATACAGTAGATGCAGTATGAACAGTCTCTTGCATGAAAGTGCTCAATATTAAAATAGAGCGATGTAAAATTGAGTAAAAATGAAAGTTAAAGTTAAGTTTAAAACAACTTTATTACTGATAGTTGCATATTGCCATGCAATAATCATCAGTAATGCAATAATCATCAATAATCATCTGATGATTATTGCATGGCAATATGAAACTATCAGTAATAAAGTTGTTTTAAACTTAACTTTAACTTTCATTTTTACTCAATTTTATATATATATATATATATATATATATATTATATATACATGTATATAGATAAAAAATAAAAACAGCTCATCAAATTTAGAGCAAAATAAAAGTTGAAAATATATATATTGAAGTTATATAAGTTGACCGTATACATATATGAAACATATATTGTATATAAACATATATATAATTAAATATATAACTTCTATATCTATCAAGTATAAACATGTGTTTATATATATATATATATATATATATATATATACATATATACATATATATATACCTATATATATATATAGACATATATACACATAAATAAAAATTGTTTCCTCACTCCGGATACCCCGTATGGGTGGTAAATTCTGCTCTAACTCGGGTCTCCTACCAGAGACCTGGGAGTTTGAGCACTCGCCTCAAGATCTTAGCTGTTCCCAATAGCGCACTTTTCTGCAACTCATCTGAGTTGATTGTTGTTGGTATTTGGGCAAGCCACATTTTATGCGCCGGTGTTATTGCGCCCAGTGCCCCAATGACTACTGGGATTACAGTTGTTCTTACATTCAAGCATTTTTCGATTTCTTCTCCAAGAGGGAGATATTTCTCTATATTTTCTTTTTCTTTGCTGGCTATATTGTAGTCATTGGGTACTGCTATATCTATTATAGTAGCCCCCTTGTTCTCCTTGTCTACCACCACTATATCTGGTTGGTTTGCTAGGACATGCTTGTCAGCTCGGATGTAGAAGTCCCAGAGGATCTTAGCGCGGTCATTTTCATTCACCTTACCAGGAGCTTCCCACCAGTGTTGTGGTTTATTAAGGCCATACTCATCACATAGACTTCTATATACAATACCTGCGACATGATTATGCCGCTCAGTGTATGCGTTCCCTGCTAGCTGCCTGCATCTACTGATGATGTGTTGGATGGTCTCAGGTGCATCTTTGCACAGTCTGCATCTAGGATCGTCTCTAGTGTGATAGATTTTCGTTTGGAGTTGCCTTGTCGGGAGCACTTGCTCCTGGGCTGCCATGATTAGCGACTCTGTATTGGCCGTTAGGTTTCCTTTGTTCAGCCACATATATGTCTGGTGGAGATCGCCAACCTTAGATATTTGTTGGTGGTAAGCACCATGAAGAGGTTTCGTGTGCCAGTCAATTTCCTCATCATCAGGGCGTAGGTCCGTTGTAAGAGCAGCCGATTGAAATTCAGCTAGCACCTTATCTGAGATGGCCATGGAGGCTGCATATGCTTTGATGCTTTGCTCCTTCTCTTTTACTGTCTGATGTACACTTTTGAGCCCCCTACCGCCATCTTTCCCATCAAGATACAATCTAGTAGTATCAGATTTTGGGTGGAGTGCTCCATGCATGGTCAGCAGTTTACGAGTTGCTATATCTGTTTTTTGATGGCTTCCTCAGTCCACTTTATTATGCCTGCTGGATATCTTATTACTGGCAGTGCGTAGGTATTTATTGCCATGATTTGGTTCTTGGCATTGAGCTGGCTCCGTAAGACAGCAGACATATATATATATATATATATATTTATATATATATAATTGTTTCTTTTCTCGGGTAAACCCATATGGGTGGTAATTCCGCTCTAACTCGGGGCTCCTACCAGAGATCTAGAAGTTTGAGCACTTGCCTCAAGATCTTAGCTGTCGGTATCTGGGCAAGCCACATTTTATGTGCGTGTTATTGCGCCCAGTGCCCCAATGACTACAGGAATTACAGTTGTTCTTACATCCAAGCATTTTTCAATCTCTTCTCCAAGAGGGAGATATTTCTCTACCTTTTCTTTTTCTTTGTCGGCTATATTGTAGTCATTGGGTACTGCTATATCTATTATAGTAGCCCCCTTGTTCTCCTTGTCTACCACCACTATATCTGGTTGGTTTGCTAGGACATGTTTGTCAGTCCGGATGTAGAGTCCCAGAGGATCTTAGCGCGGTCATTTTCATTGACCTTACCAGGAGCTTCCCACCAGCTTTGTGGTTTATTAAGGTCATACTCATCACATAGACTTTTATACACAACACCTGCAACATGATTATGCCACTCAGTGTATGCGTTTCCTGCTAGCTGCTTGCATCCACTGATGTGTTGGATGGTCTCAGGTGCATCTTTGCACAGTCTGCATCAAGGATCGTCTCTTGTGTGATAAATTTTTGTTTGGAGTTGCCTTGTTGGGAGCACTTGCTCCTGGGCTGCCATGATTAGCGACTCTTTATTGGCCGTTAGGTTTCCTTTGTTCAGCCACATATATGTCTGGTGAAAATCGCCAATCCTAAAAATTTGTCGGTGGTAAGCACCATAAAGAGGTTTCATGTGCCAGTCAATTTCGTCATCATCATGGCGAAGGTCCATTGTTAGAGCAGCCAATTGAAATTCAGCTAGCAACTTATCTGAAGTGTCCATGAAGGCTGCATAAACTATGATGCTTTTTTCTTCCTCTTCCACTGCCTGCTGTACACTTTTGAGTCCTTTACCACCACCTTCCTATCAAGATACAATCTGGTAGTATCAGATTATTGATAGATCTCCATGCATGGTCAGCAACTTACGAGTTGCTATATCTGTTTCCTTGATGGCTTCCTTAGTACACTTTATTATGCCTGCTGGATATCTCATTACTGGCAGTGTGTAGGTATTTATTGCCATGATTTAATTCCTGGCATTGAACTTGTTCCATAAGGCCTGCCGAAGGCGTGTTTTGTATTTAGTAATGGCTTTGTGGTGTACCTCTGCTTCGTGGTTGAAGTCGCTTTGCATAATCCCTAAGTACTTGTACCCTTCTTCTACATCTTTGATGGTACCATTTATCATTCTTAGGCCATCTGTGAGCATAAAATTGTCTTTCTTACAAATTAGCCTTCCACATTTCTCAATACCAAGCTCATTTCGATGTCTTTGCTGTATACCTGAGTGAGGTGTATTAGCCAATCAATGTCCCTTTCTTTGTCAGCGCACAGCTTGATGTCATTCATGTAAAAGAGGTGGTTCATCTTGGTGCCACTCTTAAACTGGTACCCATAGTGAGTCTTCTCCAGCATATTGTTTAGTGGGTTTAGGCATATGCAGAAGAGCAGCGGTGATAAGGAGTCACCATGATAGATGCCTCGCTTAATTTTTACACTCGCCAGCTTTTTGCCATTAGCCTCCAGTTCCGTTTTCCATTTGGTCATTGACATCTTGATGAATGCCACAAGAGCATGGTGAACATTGTACATACTGAAGCACTCAAGTATCCAACTATGGGGAATTGAGTCATAGGGCTTTTTGTAGTTGATGCAAGCCATGGCAAGATTGGTATGCTTTCTCCTACTGTCTTGACAGACCGTCCGATCCACCAGTAACTGAAGTTTGGCTCCTCGGGTGTTGACCCCCAATTCCTTTCTGAGCACTGGTCATATAGTGACTCATGTTCTCTTCCAGTTTGTCTGCAACTGTTCCTGAGAGCAGTTTCCAGGTGGTGGGCAAGCACGTTATTGGTCGAAAGTTCTTGGGAATCGGCCCCTGTATCGGCCCCTTATATATATTTATATATATATTTTTTTATATATATATATACATATATATATACACACTTTTGAGTCATTTACACTTTTGAGTCCTTTACCACCATCTTTCCTATCGAGATACAATCTGGTAGTTTCAGATTTTTGATGGAGTGCTCAATGCATGGTCAGTGAATGATGTTACTGACTATGATGGAAATGATGGACAGATAGCGCAGTTGGTAAGGTATCGGGACAGTGATCATTAGGTCATAGGTTCAAACCCCAACAACTGCACCCTTCTGGTGGTCCTTAGACAAGACCCTTGCTTGTATAACATCTACAACCTCTACGATGAGTGCAATAACCAAAGCCATGCCGGCTCGGATGTCGCCCGGTCAAACAAGGTCCGCGCTGCTTGTAGCTGAACCAGGACAAGGCAGTGAAGAATGGGCTACTGGTTCAAAACGGATGAAATGGACTCAGACTGATAACACGGACCTCATGCAGTGCTACTTTATGAGTGAGCCTCAAAAGTGGGGCTATATGGGAAGGATGCTTCAACTGTGGCCCTGAAACATGCAAACATGAAACATGCGCCCTGAATTGCCACTAACCGCTAAGCAACTTGTAGCTCAGAGAAGTAACACAATCAAGCGGCACCTCATATCAGAACTTGAGATAGATGAAATTAGAGAACAGTTCACTCAAATAACCTCGACCAACGAGGAGTGCATATCAACACACACCGTCAAACATACACGATCTTGTGTTGACTCACAAGTTGAAGAAGACATGCACTTTGACCTTGACCCAAAGGTGAAGGAGCTTGCGGAAAATATGATCAACAAGATGCCAGCTGCTAATGGTCATGGAAGCAAAGTACCACTACTGAGAGTTAGCAAGACCATACCCAAGAAGCTGTTAGAAGACATTAACTTGACACTGAAGTCGATCTCAACTAAATCGATCAGTGACACTAATGCCTTAATCTACAGTACAGCAACCGCCATCTTGGAGGAGATGGGTATTAAGCCACTGTCAACAAGGCTTCAAGCCATTCCATCTTGGCAGCTGAGGCTACGAAATAAGATTAAGGACTTGCGCAAGAAAGTTAGTAGGCTCAGTGAAAGATCTAACCACAGTTTGGAGCGTCCAAAAAGGGAAGCCACAATAGAAGCTCTAGAATCTGCCAAACAGCAGCTAGTAGCACTCTCGGCACGACTGAAGCAGTACACCAAAGAACGGGATAACAAGAGAATGAACAAACTGTTCATCAATAATCCATTTAAAGTGTATTCTCAGTTCAAAGGTGAACTGCGGAGGCCAATGTCAGATCCTCCCATATCTAGCACCACAAAGTTCTGAAAGGACATCTGGGAAAAAGAGATTACTCATAACACCACTGCAAATTGGCTGAAGAGGCTTAAAGAGTGCCACCAACACACTGTGGCTCAGCAAGGACTAACCATCAGCAAAGTGGACATCACGTCCAGAGTGCAGCAAATGAAGAACTGGGCAGCACCTGGCCATGACATGATTCAAGCCTTCTGGTTGAAGAAATTGACATCACTTCACACTAGAATGGCTAAGTAGATGGAATGCCTAATAGAAGAAGGCAACCATCCGAAATGGCTGACCAAAGGACGAACTGTACTTCTGATAAAAGATCCAAAGCAGGGGCCGATTCCCAAGAACTATCGACCATTAACGTGCTTGCCCTTTACCTGGAAACTGTTCTCAGGAATAGTTGCAGACAAACTGGAAGAGCACATGAGTCACTATATAACCAGTGCTCAGAAAGGAATTGGGCGCAACACCCGAAGAGCCAAACATCAGTTACTGGTGGATCAGACGGTCTGTCAAGACAGCAGAAGAAGGCATACCAATCGACTACAAAAAGCCCTATGACTCAATCCCCCATCAAAAGCTGGCGAGTGTAAAAATTAAGCGAGGCATCTATCAAGGTGACTCTTTATCACCGCTGCTCTTCTGCATATGCCTAAACCCTCTAAGCAATATGCTGGAGAAGACTCACTATGAGTACCAGTTTAAGAGTGGCACCAAGATAAACCACCTCTTCTACATGGATGACATCAAGCTGTACGCTGACAAAGAAAGGGATATTGATTCGCTAATACACCTCACTCAGGTATACAGCAAGGACATCGGAATGACCTTCGGTATTGAGAAATGTGGAAGGCTAATTCTTAAGAAAAACCATTCTATGCTCACAGATGGCTTAAAAATGCCAAATGGTACCATCAAAGATATAGAAGAAGGGTACAAATACTTAGGGATTATGCAAAGCGACATCAACCACGAAGCCGAGGTACATCACTAAGCCATTACTGAATACAAGAAACGCCTTCGGCGGGTCCTACAGAGCCAGCTCAATGCCAAGAACCAAGTCATGGCAATAAATACCTACGCACTGCCAGTAATAAGATATCCAGCAGGCATAATAAAGTGGACTGAGGAAGCCATCAAGGAAACAGATATAGCAACTCGTAAACTGCTGACCATGCATGGAGCACTCCACCCAAAATCTGATACTACTAGATTGTATCCCGATAGGAAAGATGGTGGTAGGGGGCTCAAAAGTGTACAGCAAACAGTGAAGGAGGAAGAGCAAAGCATCAAAGCCTATGCAGCCTCTATGGCCACTTCAAGTTGCTAGGTGAATTTCAGTCGGCTGCTCGTACAATGGACCTTCGCCATGATGATGAGGAAATTGACCGGCACACGAAACCTCTTCATGGTGCTTACCACCGACAAATATCTAAGGTTGGCGATCTTCATCAGATATATATGTAGCTGAACAAAGGAAATCTAATGGCCAGTTACTGGTAGATCAGACGGTCTGTCAAGACAGCAGAAGAAGGCATACCAATCGACTAATCGAGTTGCTAATCATGGCAGCCCAGGAGCAAGTGCTCCCAATAAGGCAACTCCAAACAAAAATCTATCACACTAGAGACGATCCTTGATGCAGACTGTGCAAAGATGCACCTGAGACCATCCAACACATCATTAGTAGATGCAAGCAGCTAGCAGAAAATACATACACTGAGCGGCATAATCATGTCGCAGGTGTTGTGTATAGAAGTCTATGTGACGAGTATGGCCTTAATAAACCACAACACTGGTGGGAAACTCCTGGTAAGGTCAATGAAAACGATCGTGCTAAGATCCTCTGGGACTTCTAAATTCGGACTGACAAGCATGTCCTAACAAATCAACCAGATATAGTGGTGGTGGACAAGGAGAACAAGAGAGCTAATATAATAGATATAGCAGTACCCAATGGCTACAATATAGACAGCAAATAAAAAGAAAAGGTAGAGAAATATCTCCCTCTTGGAGAAGAGATTGAAAAATGCTTGAATGTAAGAACAACTGTAATCCCAGTAGTCATTGGGGCACTGGGCGCAATAACACCGGCTCATAAAATATTGCTTGCCGTATACCAACAGCAATCAACTCAGGTGAGTTGCAGAAAAGTGTGCTACTGGGAACAGCTAAGATCTTGAGGCAATTGCTCAAACTCCCAGGTCTCTGGTAGGAGAGCCGAGTTAGAGCAGAAACTACCACCCATACGAGTTAACCGGGGTGAGGAAACAAAAAAGAAATATATATATAGAATAGACTGTCACTTCAAAACGTTTCTAACATTGTGCTCAATTACTAAAAGCAAAAGCTGAAATTTAGCGAAGTGGTAGTTGATTAAAAAAGCTGTATTACTATTAGTTTCATATACGCAGTAAAATGTACAATCCTCAGATAAAGCTCATTTACTAGTGACAAGCAGGTAAGATGTACTGTAGCGAATCCCCTGGTTCGTAGTTATATTGTCACATACGGGTGATGAGGCACAGTGTTTATTCTATTACAGGTTTATTATATATGCTTGTCAACACCGTGAAACTACAATAAAACAATAACTCGATTGTTGATAAAGGTTATTGAAAGAATGCTAATTATACCAGTAGTCATCTGCAAAACCATTTAATAACATAAAATAAAACACACAAAATGAAAGATATAATATTTACCTTAATAACATATCCAGGAGATTGCTAAATAGTATGTGATTCTCCTTCTGTTTAATTCTTGATTATATATGTATGCGATAGATATTGGCGTAATGAAGAAACTTAATACAGATAAAAGAAAGTATCAGCATCAAAAATAAAGCTGAAAAACTACATCTTGTTGGCTCAAAGGCTGACAAAACAATGACTCTAAGCACACCTAATCAAACGTATGGCACTATGGCAGATCAGACAGACCACACAAGATCATTAGACTACCCAAGATCAACAGATCAAAAGTTACTGGCATTCATTCTGGGAAGGAGCAGTGAATCATACAGGGTGACTAGATATTGCAGTGCACATCAAATTAGGAAATTTAACAGAGACAGCAAAACTTTACATGTACCTTGAAAAACCCACTATAGGATTAAAACATAATTATATGACAGCCATGTTTTTAAGTATATGGCTAGGTTATATTACTGGATAATAAGAATTTTCTACCGGGACGACATGTAGAAATGAGTTCTTGTCTCTTATTTAGACTGGCCTTATTTAAATAACAGATGACCAGCAAAACAGCCAAACATATATTGGGCTGTGTGAAACCACTTTCAAGGCTAGATTCACTAATCATAAGGCATCATTCAACAACGGCAAAAAAGGACACGCAACAACGCTCAGTAATTATATTTGAGAGCTGAAAAGGAGCAACGCAGGGTATACCATCAAATGGAATGCAGTAAAGCAAGCAAAAACATATGACAAAACCTCAGAAATATGCAGACTATGTTTGTTAGAAAAATATTATATAATTATGCATCCAGATAAGGCCAGTCTAAATAAGAGACAAGAACTCATTTCTACATGTTGCTCCGTAGAAAATTCTTATTATCCAGTAATATAACCTAGCCATATACTTAACAACATGGATATCATATAATTATGTTTTAATCCTATAGTGGGGTTGTTCAAGGTGCATCTTACCTGCTTGTCACTAGTAAACGAGCTTTATCTGATGATTGTACATTTTATTATGTATATGAAACTAATAGTAATAAAGCTTTTTTAGTCAACTCTCACTTCGCTATATATATATAGCGAAGTGAGATTTCAACACAGCCTGATAAATGAGCAAGTCATGAAACTGACAGTAGCTGAGAAAAAAGATAAGTATTGCTTTTAAATAATTTATTAGTATATAGCTGTTCCAAGATATTGTTGAGCACTCTAATTTTAGTAATAATAGTTCATAATTTTTAGGAATTTATAGTTTATAAACTTGGTTTATAAACTAGTAACGAGTTTATACGTATATATATATACTATAAACGAGTTTATAGTATATATATTTAGCAAACTTTGTGAAACTTTGTGAAATTAAGCTACAGCTGTATGAACAATGTGAGCAGTATCATTAGCGCTCATAATACCAGATTGCTGCAGCATCACAATGAGACCCCTATAACTACAGAACCAAGAGAATGCAACTGCCGACATAAGAATGGCTGCCCACTACAAGGAAAGTGCCTGAGCAAGTCAATTATATATAAGGCGACAGTCACCACCAATGATCAATCTGCGGACGAACATTACATAGGATTGACCGACACCACATTCAAACAACGCTATTACAATCATATGACAACCTTTAGAAATGTAGAGAAAAGATCAAGCACCGAGCTCAGTAAGCACATATGGACCTTAAAAGACCAAGGCATAGAATATAACATCAAGTGGAGCATAGTCAAAAGAGCTACATCATACAACAAGACCACAGGCAGATGCAACCTATGTCTGTATGAGAAATTTTATATTATATACAATCCTAACATTGCTACCTTAAACAAACGCTGCGAACTAGTTTCAACATGTAGACATGCTGGCAAATTCCTTTTAAGCAATTTTAAGACTTAACTTTTAAACTTCTGCATTGTTGAGGCTTTAAATCGTGTTGCTTGCTAATTTTAATCCTACGTATCAGTGGTGTATTTAGGTATTTTAAGACCTACGCTTTTATTTCCATCTATATATAAGTCGTTTTCAGTGCTAACAATTTTATCTGATGATTATTGCATGGCAATATGAAACTATTAGTAATAAAGTTGTTTTAAAACTTAACTTTAACTTTCATTTTTACTCAATTTTACATCGCTCTATTTTAATATTGAGCACTTTCATGCAAGAGACTGTTCATACTGCATCTACTGTATATATATATATATATATATATATATATATATATATATATATATATATATATATATATATATATATATATATATATATATATATATATATATATATATATATATATATATGTATTTCTATATTTATATATATTTATACATATATGCAAATGTATCATACTAAGAACTAAAGTCAGAGTGCTCAACATAGGATAGAGCAGTATAAATTAGAAAATTAAATAGTTCACTTATCTTTCAGCTACTGACAGTTTCCTGCTAGTGTATTCTTCAGGCTGTAGACTTCAACTCTTGAAATCTACAGCCTGAAGAATGCACTAGCAGGAAACTGCAGTAGCTGAGAGATAAGTGAACTATTTAATTTTTTAATTTATATATATGTACGAACATATATTTATACTTGATACATATAAAAGCTACATAATATACAAAATTCCTTTACTTCGGTTTTGTTGAGCTCTCTGTGAGAAGTGTAACAACATTGGCTTTAGCGTAATGCTACTCAATTTGTGATTTGAGCACTCTTTTGTTGCACATCAACTTTTTTAAAGCCTGTGAGATAAATTAATTGTTTCATGGCAGAAGGACAACACTCTTTGACGATTAGAGTTATCTCTTCTGCCTACTCTGAACGGATGTGGCTTACATAGCCAAAACAGTATTGTATATAACATGAATATATGTATATATACTCATGTTATACCATGAATTATTTTCATGACATTCTTTACAGCGATTAAAAAACTTACACTTAGGGCACTTGGGGTCATTAACTAGCCCTTTTGACAGTTACACTAAACGAAACTGATATTGCCCTGTCTGAAAACGCTGCAATTATTTTAGGATTGTACAATTTTTGACTAAAATGTTCTTATGGCAGCAACAACGTTGCTTTGAGCTCATCAGGCTGTAATTGATCAGTCACAGCCTGAAAAGTGCTTAGTGCAAAACAAAGTTATAGCAATCGCAAAAAACTTTTTAGTCAAAAATTGTCTAATTTATATATAGCGCATAGTAAACTCACATTTTTTTAGAACCACACTGTATTATTAGCATTATAATTTAGTACTTATACTATTGGAAAGTTACGCACATTTATGGATATACATATAACTTTTTGGCAATTATTTTTGCTTCAATGGAATTTTCTTTCAAATTTTGCTATAAAGAAAGATTACAAAAGGTAACAGTTAGTCTAAAAGATCAAGTTATAGGTTTAACATAATAGGTAGAAGATGGTTAAAGTAGCTAGCAATCATATTTTCAATCATATTTTCTAGCAATCATAAGTGTTAGAAGCTGCGTGAAATTGTAAAAAAAATAGTTAAAAATATATACTTTAGTAACAGTGACAATGCTGGTTTGCATTGTGGGGTTCTATCATGTAAAGTTCTGGCTCCTATAAACTGTGATAAACAAGGGAAAATTGCACTTGAATTAATTTATTTGAGCACTCAACATGCGTCAAAACATAAATGTTAAATTTCCTCTGCAAATTTTGTAACTGATTTTACATACCAGTCAAAATGAATGTGTTTTTACTTGAAACGGGTGGATACGCTAAGAACATCAATTCGCAGCTGTACGTTCCCCCGTCTCGAATAGGTTTGAAAGCAAAACTATCTCCTATGATTGCTCCAGAACTCCTTTGTATGTCTCCATGATATGTAACATTTTCTAGGATATTGTTGCCTACTGTTCTCCTCTTCTGTCTCCTACAAAATATATATTAAAATAGTTGTCCAAAGGCACATTTTACCTTGATAATTAAACTATAATTAATAAGTCAAGAATTTTTATGCAAATTCCACTTAGCTAGTATAATTAAACAAAATAACCAAAACCATTAGTTTAAGAAAGCATGTAGTATAGGCGCTGACTTGGCTGTCAGCCAAGTCAGCAAATGTTGATAATGAGAAAAAGCATTTGGATTCTGTAATTATTTTTAAGCTCTACACAAAAGTTTCAAACTCAAAATTATAGATTAGAGTTTTGAATCTTGAAAATGATTTTTCAAACACGAATGTTTTTTTCATGGATAATGTTGTGCATATCAATACACTTACCAAGATAATTGTGAAAAAGTTGAAAACTTCTATGGATTTCAATACCGTTTGTTTTAAGACATAAAACGGTACTGAAACACCGAGGTTTAGAGATGTAAGACAAAAGATTGCTTATCAATGGTGCGAGAGTATCTAATGTTTTAGGGTTGTCAACAGCAACCTGTATTAATAAGTGCACATTACAGTTTGAAGATATCAAAGAGTAAAAACTAGTTATATTAGTTTATGAACCTTTTTTAGCTTTACAGCATTCGTTTGGAAAGGGTTTAAGTTTTTAAATACCAATGCAACTAAATATCAGCATGATATTTAAACTAGTTCAGTAAAATCACACCAACTTACATGTAGGTTTAATTATTCGAGATTTGGTTTTTCGTTCAAGAAAACAGCATAGAACAGTAGTAAACATTACGGATTTAGGCATAACTTGAAGTGAAAAGCTATTGATGATAAAGGTTAGTATGTAAAATAATGTTGAAAACTGTTATACAGGTCACGCATTGCCTAAAAAAAAAGATGTTACTAACACAAAAAGAATTATTAGCTAACTATTAGATAATTACTGATACAACAAACTTTGATATGCTTGTTATAGATTTCATTAGCTGTTGGCGCAATCAAATAAAACAGAAAACTTTTCTCAATATTATTTTATGTTTCAGTGACTCTATAACCTAGTTTAATACATATCAGTATTTGAACACTTTGAAATTTTGATTAAAATTAATTTTAACAGGATATTTTTTGACTCGGAAAATTTCCAAGAAATGGATGCATTTTCATGGCTAACTAAACAAAAGTGGCGTTTTACAAGTCGATATATTTTACAATAAACTTACCATTTTATACTCAGAGAATTACTGTAGTCAATATCTTTTGGATAAATGTCTAGTTCACACAAGATTGTAATTGATTCTCCTTCTGAAATTTCATCCGGGCTTTGTCCATCTTTTAAATACAACGTAACATCTAGAGAGACAAAAGACACCATTTATACTAATTTTCATGATTCAGTCAATAGTATTCTAACTTTAATGATGTGACCTTATAGTTAGGGAGTTTGTTTAGTTTTTCACTCAGGAAATAGTAAAATTTACTATTTACTAAGAGCTGCCATTTAATGGCAGCTCTTAGAAGTAACAAGCTTTAATATTCGAATGTGTGTCTTAACGTTTGGCTGTAAGTAACATTTTTCACTCATTTTGAATGGTAGTTAACCTCATGCTGTTCAAACATTGCCAATTTAATAACACGTGTAAAAAGTTGATTTTAATAATTGGCAAAAATAGGCCTGTATGTTTAAAATCTGTCCTATAAATTAAATGTAATGTAAAGATTTGGGGTTTTATTATGACATAAGGACAACACAAGCTCATTATATGTTGAGCTCTTCAGAGATTGTGAATACAAATGATATCTGCAATAGCTGCTTTAACATTTACTATAATAATATCTGTCTCTTTGCATCTGCCGGACACCTTGATTGGAGGGTGGGATAAAAGGTTACACAGTATGAATTTAAAACTGCATTATTCAGCTTTGTTCAGCATCCTAACATCTGCTGGTAGTAGTAGTATGCCAGGGGGCCGCCATTTACTTTCCACACTTTTAGATTGATTGCGTACATACTTATTATCTGTGCTTTATTGACACACCTTATTACACATGACAGTCTCTCAACTGCACACTAGACTACCAGAGTACTAGTAATATTCATCTAAGAATGGATCTTCTACAACATGGCCAGTGCGCATAAAGTAGAACCTGCTGAAAAAGCTGAAATTGATTTTTTTTGCTGAAGTACACACACAAAAAAGCTTTATTAATCTTATAAGGTTTCTACAAAGCTTTCTAAAGTCTGAACAAATGGCTCTTGGCCACACACAAATGTTGTACCAAGCAGCATTCCTCAGTTCAATATACGCAATGAGTTAAAACCACCGTGAAAATTATTCAAATAAAAATTGTATTACTTTGGTATGTATGAAATTCGTTTTTTTTCATAATGTTTAGCTTGATGTTATAAACAATTTTCTTTCAATAATAATTCTTCAGTAATTCTAACCTCTGACCTACTGATTGTACGTCAGCCCACTAATTAATGAATCATAGCTGACCATATCATTTTTTCTCTCAGAGAACAATGAGTGAAAATAGTTTAGACTTTTAACCAGTGTCAGCGAACTTGAATAAAGAGAAAGCTACCTCTGCACTAGATTGCTTAAATGGAGATTTATACCTACATGTAGTTTACTGTTACAGTTGTTTAACAAGTCAGCTTCTGGCAAAAAAAACTGAAACCAAGCTCTGGGAAACTTGATAGGTAGAAGAACAAACATTAAAATACTTTATGACAAAATGCTAACTTTCTGCTAACATCAACATGTTTAAACTATTTATAGAAACATTTGATAGGAGTAACTCACTCCAATTAGTCCAGTAAATGATTGTAGTTAAGTCAGGGTAGGCAGCACAACCATATTCACCAGCATCTTCCTTAGTCCAACCGCTAATGCTGCCATTCTGAATTATGCACCAGAAATTTTGAGTCTCTGGACATACAAACCCACCCTTTTGGTTATGTCTAGAATGTTCGATAGCTGTAATGTGTTAATACAGATAATTTGTTACACAGTTTATTTAATTTTGACTAGATTTCATAAAGTGACATTTGGATATTTACTGGATGATCAGGAAAAAAGAAGCAGTTAAATTAGATTATGCTTGCAGTTATTCTAAGATGTGAAAAGGCTGCATAACAAAAAACTGAATGAAAGGCTCAAGGTTAAAATTAAATAAGAATGATGAAAAGACACAACAGATAGTTTTTGCATGTTTCGAAAGACTATTTAAAAGTTAGAGAACATACTATAATTCATTGATCAAATCATCAATTGACATCAGTCAGTTACTTTAAGTTTTTTCAAGTCTGTAGAACTAGAATTTCACATGTTGTTAGAAATAAGATTGTCAATAGGGGATGACTAACTGAGAATCTCATTTCTAACTTTTCTGACAAATCTATTTCCCTCATAATCGGTAGACTCTCGACAGCAATACTCTAGTGTTTGTCCTTCTTCGAGTACATTTGAATTTAGTTCCAGATGTGGGCCAACATCGTATCCAGCTTTATATGCAAAAATAAAAGAAGGTACAGCTGTAAAAGTATCCAATATACTAAAATGTGCTCTTTACAAGGTTAGGTTTCATGTTTTGCAGTAGTTTATAAAGGAAAATGTTTTATCTGCATATCAAACAGTCGATAAAGTCACCGTATGCATGTAACAGAGAGCAGTTCATCACATGAGTAAAGTTGCTATTACAAAATGCTATTTATCTAAAGGTTAAATG
Source organism: Watersipora subatra (assembly GCF_963576615.1). Classification (NCBI taxonomy): domain Eukaryota; kingdom Metazoa; phylum Bryozoa; class Gymnolaemata; order Cheilostomatida; family Watersiporidae; genus Watersipora; species Watersipora subatra. The sequence goes on along the minus strand of NC_088716.1, from coordinate 58,590,430 downwards.
AAAATCATTATGAATAGAGTATTAACCACTCAATTAAAGCTCTTATGGCATCCTATTAAAAATCACTATACTAAAGCAAAAGTGTTGTAATGAGAAATATTGATTTAAAACTTTTACAAGTTTTTTGTCTGAGCCAATATTTAAGGTAAATATCTGATATTGTGACGATAAACACAAGCAATTAATATTACTACTGCAACTTTGACTAATTATTACTGTTTATATACTCTGCTATACTATAGCTTCAACTATATTGTATGTTAATTTTATAGATGGATCCACTAAAGACAGAGTGTAGGTTCAAAGCAACTATGTAGTTTTTTTATTCTCTCGCCTTTCTCTCACTTTTCTCTCGCCTTTCTTTTGCCTTTCTCTCGCCTTTCTCTTGTCTCACTTTCGCCTTTCTCTTGCCATTCCCTTGTTTTTTCCTCTCCTTTCTCTTGCTTTTTTCTCGCCTTTCTCTTGCTTTTCTCTCGCCTTTGTCTCACCTTTCTCTCGCCTTTCTCTCTCCTTTCTTTTGCCTTTCTCTCTCCTTTTTCTTGCCTTTCTCTCTCCTTTCTTTTGCTTTTCTCTCTCCTTTCTCTTGTCTTTCTCTCTCCTTTCTCTTGCCTTTCTCTCTCCTTTCTCTTGCCTTTCTCTCGCTTTTCTCTCTCCTTTCTCTTGCCTTTCTCTCTCCTTTCTTTTGCCTTTCTCTCGCCTTTCTCTCGCCTTTCTCTCTCCTTTCTTTCGCCTTTCTCTTGCCTTTCTCTCTCCTTTCTCTTGCCTTTCTCTCGCCTTTGTCTCACCTTTCTCTCGCCTTGCTCTCTCCTTTCTTTCGCCTTTCTCTCGCTTTTCTCTCGCCTTTCTTTCGCCTTTCTCTCTCATTTCTTTTGCCTTTCTCTCTCCTTTCTCTTGCCTTTCTCTCTCTTTTCTCTCTCCTTTCTCTCGCCTTTCTCTCGCTTTTCTCTCGCCTTTCTTTCGCCTTTCTCTCGCTTTTCTCTCTTCTTTCTCTTGCCTTTCTCTCTCCTTTCTTTTGCCTTTCTCTCGCCTTTCTCTTGCCTTTCTCTCGCCTTTCTCTTGCCTTTCTCTCTCCTTTCTCTTGCCTTTCTCTCTCCTTTCTCTTGTCTTTCTCTCTCCTTTCTCTTGCCTTTCTCTCTCCTTTCTCTTGCCTTTCTCTCTCCTTTCTTTTGCCTTTCTCTCTCCTTTCTCTTGCCTTTCTCTCGCCTTTCTCTTGCCTTTCTCTCTCCTTTCTCTTGTCTGTCTCTCTCCTTTCTCTTGCCTTTCTCTCTCCTTTCTCTTGCCTTTCTCTCTCCTTTCTTTTGCCTTTCTCTCTCCTTTCTCTTGCCTTTCTCTCGCCTTTCTCTTGCCTTTCTCTCTCCTTTCTCTTGTCTTTCTCTCTCCTTTCTCTTGCCTTTCTCTTGCCTTTCTCTCTCCTTTCTCTCGCCTTTCTTTTGCCTTTCTCTCTCCTTTCTCTTGCTTTTCACTCACCTTTCTTTCATCTTTCTTTTGCCTTTCTCTTTTTCAATTTAAAGAATTTGAAATTACCCTAAAACTAAGCGATAATCACAGAAAAATGTCTAATTGAACTTACTGTAAGGTCTGACTATCAATGATGACTCATAGCGAATCGACACGACTTTGTAGTTGATAAAACACACGCAAATCAGCAAAACCAGCTGCATTTTAATTCAATTGTCTTGCTTTTTTATCATATGCTTTCATTTTTACATAATAGAGAACTAGTTATAAGAATTATAGGAGTGCGGTATTTAGTAGTAATGCAAATTATATGCATACTTACTACAAATTGTTTTCATTCTTTTTAAAGCTATTTGTAAGTCCAACTTTAAGAGCTTCTTAATATGTTTGCAAAATCAATAAGTTCCATTGAAGTATTATTATATGAACGAGGAACAAAATGTAACTAAATATCACATTGAGTTGAGTTAGTGCCAACTGCATTGCCCTGCAGTTTTGGCCCTGTAAAATAATGTTAGGCAGCTTTTTAAGATCTTGTGCAGAAATCAGTTTGGTGAAATGACTAGTGTTTGTTCTGCTAGTTTCTAGGCTCAGTTCTACCTTTTTGTAAAATTAAGAGCATAATATTTTGATTATGTTAAAATTGGCTGTTTAGTTTCTATAAATAGATACAAAAACTTGTGTACATGTTAATATAGGTGTAAATTTATCTACATATCTCTACGTGAAAACAGAAATAATTGTGGTATGGTTATGTATATAAATTTATTTACAAATTTGTATGCATATTTACATATGAACAGGTATTTGCATATGAATGTGTGTACAGATATGAGTACTTGTATGGATACAATTACATATACAAATATAATAGCTGAGTAGATGTGAATATGGAGAAAAACAGAGAGTGACTACACCCTAACACATGAAAGCTATGTTGAGCAATCAATTACTGACAGTCATCCCTGAACCCAAAAAACTATTTTCTCCAGCCTCTTTTTTCAATGCCAATTTAAAAATGGTTAAAGTTTATGCATTCGTTCAACTAATCGATACAAGCTTTATGCAAGCCCCCAAAGTAGTCAACAAACACCCCTTAAAATTCAGCTATTAGTGCACTCTCAACAGGAAGCAGTATAAAAACACACACAACATCACACACTAAATAGCGAACAACAAAACACAACTACCGTCATATGCATAAAGTTTTGAAGATTGATTTATTGTTACTACGCATGTCAGTTGTCTACCCTTTATTTACTTACGGAATTTTTTCATGAGCTTTAAACCTACATAAACCGTATAGCAATTTGAAAAAAGAAGTCTGGAGACATTCACAGAAATATTTTAAATGCAAAATATGTTATTTCAAAGTGAAATTATTCAAGGTCTCAAATGGCCGTCTTCTGTCGACTTGGCAGCTGGTAGGTCTTTTTGGTGTTGGCTCGGTGGCTGGCCAGTCCCTCTTTTACTATCTGGCAGTTGACCAGTCGTACTCTCAGCCAGATTGGTTCTGTCTCAGCTTAGTGTCAAGACACTCTCTTAGCAGGTTGGCTTGCTGGCCATGCAGTGGTACCGTTGCTCTAGGCCTGGTGAGTTCAGCCATTACAATATCAGATGTGAAGCCTTTATTTACTTACAGAATTGTCTCACGAGCTTCAAAGAAACGTAAACTGTGTAGCAGTTTGAAGAAAGAAGCATGGATATTTTCACAGAAATCTTTTGAATTCACATGATAGTTTCATGAAAATAGGTTAATGACTATTGCACTGACTGTTCTATGTTGAAATTGATCAGTCTTATTAATTGAATCGATTAAATTGATAATGTATTTAAACTATTTGAATTCTTTAGCCACTCTGATAAAGGCTCTTTTTTTATCACTCTCTAGCAACAGGTTGACATGATAAAGATGCAAGCTGGAAATGCCACTCATGCTTCTATAATTACTAGATATAATATTCATACAATGCTAGCTGAAAACCGGGCTGCTCAGGTAATAAAAAAGTTTTTGCACAGAAAAGTAATCTTATTTAACACATAAAACATTAAGTATTTTAACTTTTATATAAAGCTGTTTATTTATAGATATGAATATTCGTAGACATATGTTATTACCACACCTCCCAGGAGCCGAATGATAGAAGGTTCTTTTCTTTGGAGACATTAGATAATGTGTTACTTGCCAGAATAAATGCATTTAACAGATCAATTTAAAATAAAAACTATAACTGAAGGTTGAAGTATTTTTCAATTGAAATTTTATTAGAAGAATGTCTGAAAAAATGGTTAGGTGATAAATTAATATTAATAATGAAGGAACGTTGGAAACCAACTGAGTGAAAATAACAATGATAGAAAAATTATCAATGGTTAAACTTAAAACGCTGTATTCAAATTATGTTAAAAAAACGCAACTCTGAAATAGTAATAATAAAATTAACTTTACGAACTTATATTATAAACTTGTAATATTATAAAACCCTAATAAAAGTGCTAATTTCTTATTGAACATAAGAGAGTGAGGATTAACCGATACTTATGTAACACAATAGTGCAGTAAAGTAATAAGGTAACTATATCTGTTCTAAAATGTGAAATCAATGACAAATTACTAATTTGTTGAGTTGGAAGGGAAGGTGTGTAAGCTAATACACAAAGCTAATATAAACTTGTAAATTAATACAAAATTTATAAATATAATAATTATATACTAAAATATAAGAGATTGAGGAACAACTGATAATTATAACCTTACACAATAATACTGTAAAATAGCGTTGTAACCATGTTTGTTCTAAAATGTGAAATTAATCACCAATCAGAAAGTCATTGGATTTGAAGAAAATATGTATAAGATAAAACACAAATTGAGCACTGTAATGAACTTTTGTGAAACGCGTGTGTAATGAACTCAATATTAGTCTGTTGAGGAAAGGAAATTATGCATGTCAATATACTGGATGCATATTAAATTAAACTTTGAATTAAAAATAGGAATTATTCATAATGCTGTAAATAGTTGTAAATAATGTTGTAAATAGATTTGATTGAGGGTTTAGTTTTAATTGACGAAAATAACGTAAAAACCATAAATAAAAAAAGAAGCAGATTTTGTTTGTGTTTAAGAGTGGACTTGCAACAAAATTCACATTATAGTTATTTAGTATCAAAAGTTTCACTATGTTTTACTCTGCTGTGTTGTAGGTGCAAAATATGTGGAAATGTGATTACAAGCTCTTAAAAGCTCAAAGACGAACCGTTAATCGCAGTCACATTGTAGGCTGAAATTTCTCTCTAAAACAGCTCAAATAGGAGGTAGTTGAGCAAGATGGCTTCTGTTTACACTTTCATGCCACCTCATTCGTCGAAATATTTTCGCAAATATACTTCACGCATTCAATAAAACCATATCTAATGTCATTACGTGTCTATTTCGTCATCATTGTAATGCTGTCATTTTGAGCACTGATATCTCAAAACATAGCCTAAACATTAGTTTAACTTTTTAACCTTAACTAGGAGGAGTGCATATCATCCTCTGATAAACATGAAGCGCCTGTTGGTCACCTGTGGTAGTCAAAAAGTGCTGCAGAATATGTTCGCGCTAATATATGTTCTGCAGAATATGTTTTGAAGCATGGGTCACATAATCAAATTACGACTAGACAATTAGACCAAGCTGAAACAAAACTGTAAAGTAGTGAGCATCTATATTTGATGAGGACTTTCCGATAGAACCCAAAGTGTTTGTCATAAACCAGCGCTACAAGAGGTTTTATATGGAGCCTTTTATTGCGCTTTTATTTCACGCGATAACATCGCGTGGGAAAATGATAACCACCTCGAGTTGAGTATGTCATCAAAATAAAGGGATTCCAACCTACGGCTACAAATAACTGTTCGTTTTTTAGCTTTTAAGAGCTAGTAATTACATTTCCTCATGTTTTGTACCTGCAACGCAGCAAAGTAAAACATGGCAAACCTTTTGATACTAAATAACTGCAATTTGAATTTTGTTGCAAGTCAACCTTTAAGGATTCTGGAAGTATTTAGTTTACGAAACTAAACTTTAAATTTGTCACCAGCTAAAATTTTACCAACTACAGTGCAGCCTCAAGATACAACATTAACCTGTTCAAGGATTGGTATCGTATAAGAAAATAGTTGCATGAACGGGTATAGAAGTCATATTAAATATATAATGTAAACATCCCCTTGTAAAAATCATCAAAATTTTATGCAAGTACTGCACATACTAGAAATTAATAACAAACTAGTATTTTAACCTTAGTATAACTATAATTACCTACAATAACTTCAGTATATTTGGTGTATCTAATGGTTATGATCTGCATGAAAATGTAACATTGCAATGTGTCATTTGCAGTGCGTACCGTAGAGAGTTCTTACCTTCAAGACAGACAGACAGACGTATAACATAAACTTTAAATTCACTTTAAATAAGTTTAGCTTACTAAACACACACTTAGAGTTAATTTTAGCATGTATTTTTAATTATTTCACTAAATTTCAACTTTTTGTCACTAAAATTATATCACCTATTAAATTTTGGCTTTGTTTTTAATACAATTTTAACTGCTCTCATGAAAACATTTTTCAACCTAAGTTGGGAAGAAAGCCCAAATGATGCTGCTTTTCAAATTGAAGCAGATTTTTTAGAGCGTGTTAGGGGAATTTGACTGACAACTGACCTTCTGTTTGAAGAGGTTGCAACTCAAAATTTGCTACAGGTTTTAAAGGGAAAATATTACTTTTTTACACAAGAGAATTGCTGAACTGAGAAAAATCAGTCATTGTATTTCTTTCAGATATTGTGAAAATGTTTTTTTCAATTATCATTTTGGCATGTTTGTTATTTTGATGTACATAATATGCACACCAACTGCCAAACTTGAACTCAGGCAAAGATTTTGTTGAACTCATATGGTGAAATAAGATTTGTATGGTGAGGTAAAAAATCATCATGTTCCACTTTGTAATGTGAAAAAATCCTATTTCAAGGTAATCGTATCCTGAGAGTGTACTGTGCATGTATGTACCGTACATGTATACACTGTACATGTATACACGGTACATGTATGCTCTGTTATTAAGTACATATATGCACTCTACATGTATACACTCTACATGTATACACTGTACATGTATACACTGTACATGTATGCACTGTACATATATGCACTGTACATGTATACACTGTACATGTATACACTGTACATGTATGCACTGTACATATATGCACTGTACATGTATGCACTGTACATATATGCACTCTACATGTATACACTGTACATGTATACACTGTACATGTATACACTGTACATGTATGTACTGTACATATATGCACTGTACATGTATGCACTGTACATATATGCACTGTACATGTATGCACTGTACATGTATGAGTTGTCATTTTCATTTTCATTATAAATTACACAGCTTAAAGCTGAACATTTCTTTCATGCCTTGTGAGAGGAATTTCAGCAAATAGCGCATCAACAGTTTTGTCAATAATCAGTACAATGACTGCTCAATTGTTTGCACTTATTTGATGCACTGTAAATATTAAATCACCAGGTACCTTTTTATTCAACTTGGTTTTTGCTGTTTTGGCCACACATCTTGGAAACCTACATGTATGTAATAGCACAAAGCTGTATCTAATTCAATTTCCTTTCCTTCTGAGCGGCAAAATTGAGTCCTTTAAAAGATGTTAAAACTGTTTAATCTTCCAACTTGTTCAATTTTGTTACTTAACATTCAATTTTGAAGCCTAACTGATTTGGTTGCAGGTGCATATTTATCACAAGCAAAACAGTAAATAATTTCAACAAAAACTAGAATATTTTAGTAGCCGCATTGTTTTGTGCCTGCTGCCTGTCATGATAGATAGACTCAAAGCTAAAGACTACTTTCTACAACAACTGAAGTTATCAATCTTTTCCTCAAATATGGTACAACCCTGCTATTCACCTATTTAAGTGATGGAGTGTATTTACTGGTCAGCGATTCACTGTCTTTCGTAGTTGAGTTATCCTTCAGCAAAGGCAAGCATGCATTGAGAACTGAAAATTGGGATCTTAAAAATTGGCTACCATTTGTAAATAAAACTGCCGGTTCCCTTTACTGCTCCACAAGAATCAAAGGCGCTTAATACAAGGCAATAAGGCTGATACATATTTGATAAATATATATGAATAAATGTGGTTTCTATGCTTTAAATGTAATCAGAGTTGCTTCCACTGTAAACCAACTACTATCGCCAACTATCGGGTGCTCAAATGATGATGATGAGATAATCACATTTTTATTTATCGCATTACCTTACCTTACCTTCATCAAATAACCAAACATATCGATTGAACAGTTTCCCACTGCACTGGCGCCAACCTCTTTCTAGACATGACTCTTCCAGCAAAGAAAAGGTCCTTTACTAAGAGCGATTGTGATTCATGCGGCCTCTGAAGTAATAACTGTATAGCAGGTAGGAAATTCTGTTGTTTCGTAATATAAGGGCAGCGATGAGGAAAGCAATAAAAATCTGATCAAGGATTGCTGAGTTAAGGCAATGAGGGTACGAAGTGTGAATTGAAAGGCAACTGTAACCAAAAGTGAGCCTACCTTAACAAGTTCTGCTACGAGGAGTACATCGCTAGCCCTGAAAAAGTTAATAGAGTGCAACTTTGAATCGTTTGATTAGTAAGGTACAAATGCAAGAGTCAACGTTGAATGCGTTTTAAGCATGAAAACCCCATAGTAGTAAATACAAAAATTACCTAGTTTATAACAACAAGGTATTAAGGTGCGTTTACAAAAGGCCGATTTGTCAGAGTTGCTTCAACTCCGATAGAGTCGGGGCTGGAACCGCTTCTAGTCTGTCTACGATTTGAAATACGTTTTTGCAGAGGCTTTTACACCGGACCAACTCCAACTCCGATTATACAAAATGGGTCACTATTTTAACCAATTAAATACAACATCGATACATATTCCATTTTGAGCGCTTATCACCATAAACGGAAACGATAACCTTGCCATTGATTCATATCACGCCCACACTGCTTCTTACAGTAATTCTTATAGTAATAATATAGTAATAATTTAGTTCATCAAAAGTGATTTTTTTCAATGATGGAACAAGACAACAACGATTTACTACTATGTTGTGCTGCAGCTGCAGCCGTTATAATTTTAGATGAAGTCAAAGAAAAACAGGTGCGTACGCGCATTTGAATTTGGATATATAGTCAATTATTTAAGCTATTCATATTGTTAACATTTAATTTAACAATATTGTTCATGATTTTTTACCAAGGTCTCAATTCACATAATTTTATTAATTGTCACTATACCCGGTGAGACCAACCGTTAGAAAAAATATTGCCTATATTTATCGAACTCTCATTATATCTTAGTAAATCCACCATTGAATTTCCCTCTGACACCTCTGAAACTCAAACTACACCTACTATCTTCTGACCAATAATACCATTCACCATATAGCCTTATCTATTTTAACATTTTTATATTACACGTTGTTTTCATAACTAGAAATTTGTTGTCATAGATATGCATAACTATTTTCACAGAGTTTTTGTTTGTCCACTTTTTGTTTAAACAATACTTTTTGTTGTACACTGCTTTTTAGTTAGTTTACTTGCTGTGGTACCTTGTAGAAAACATATTGTAAAATATGACTACTGATTACCACAATAAAGATTACTCATATATACATGTATATTGCCTATTAATTTTCTGGAAAATCTTTCCACAATTTGTGACCCAAGCCGACTTTTCACATGATTGTACTACTGCATGTTCTGTGTATTTGTAGGAATATTTGAGAAAGGGTAAACCATGGGTCGGTCCAATTACTAGATCACGTACCATATATGGTGCTTTTTATTCAACTGTGCCAAAGCTAATCGATGCTACTGGCGATGACAAGCTATACCGTCTAACCGGGTTGGCACATTCCAAAATTACTTCCGATTGTCTAAAGAAGAGTTTTGCTTAGTTTTATCGAAAGTGGAGCTAGAAATAAAGAAGCTAGATACCCACTATAGAGAAGCTGTTACTGCAGAAGAAAGATTGATGATAACACTGAGATATTTAGCTACCATCGCTAGTTTAACTCAGCTGCATTATGAATGGTACATCTCAGTTGCTAGCTTATCACAAATAATTTCCGAGACTTCAAGAGCAATATACAATTGTTTAAAAGATGACTTTATTAAAGCTCTGTCTAGTGTGCAAGAATGGCTCAACATCTCGACTGATTTGGAACAGAAATGGAATATCCCAAATGCCATTGGTGCCCTTGACGGCAAACATTTCATGATGAACAAGCCTTGGCGGGCTGGGTCTGAGTACCATAACTACAAGAGGCAGGAATCAATTATCTTGCTGGCTATGTGTGACGCCAATTACTCTTTTACGTATGTTGATGTTGGGACACAAGGTCGAGCTTCAGATGGTGGTGTTTTTAAAGTGAGTACGCTGCAGGCATCATTGACCAGCAATAATCTTAATGTACCGCCTGCTCGCTTGCTGCCAGGGTGTAAAGAACCTTTACCTTATGTAATATTAGCCGATGAGGCGTTTCCTTTAAAATCTCACTTGATGCGACCATATCCGAAAAGAGTTTTGACAGATGAGGGAAGAATTTTTAATTACCGTTTGTCACGGGTTAGAAGACTAATCGAAAACTCTTTTGGAATTCTCTCTTTGACATGGTGACTTTTACTTCGTCGCATTGACCTTCAACCAGATAAAACTAAAACCATTGTATTGGCTTGCTGCGCTCTTCACAACCTCATTCGTAGTTCTTGCCATCCTCCTGAAGGAACAGTGCCACCATTACCTCGAGAACCGTCTAATCTAGCAGACACTATACCTAGTGTTGAAGCACGACCCGTTAGACCAACTGAAGCTGCTAAGATGGTTCGGGAACAGTACTGTGATTATCTCATCAAAGATGGAGCAGTCTGGTGGCAGAGAGAGTACGCATTGTCACAATGATACAGGTAAACTTAATTTAAAGCATTTTATAACTAGGCTGCTTGAAATTTATCTCCTATGTTCTGACATTTCTCATCAGCAATTTGTGTGCAGTGATACAAATAATTGCAATCATTTCTAAATTTTTTACGTTGTTCACCTGTAGTTTGGTGAGCATATCTAAGTCTGTCTCTTGCAGTAGTGAATGAGAATTACCTATTTTTTAGATCTGTCAAGCAATGGTAACGCGGTCATGGATTGATGAATTATTATTATATTCGATGTACATCAACCAACACTACAGGAGCTCATTTGATCGCAGCAATTATGGTGTTTGCCATCTACTGTACAGCAGTTAGACATTTGGCTCAATGGTACAGGCAGTGTCTAAAGTGCATGTTTATTGAATATTTGAGTCCTATTGATCTATATGTAAAAAACATTCTCACACACTTATTATATATACAGTGGTGTGCAAAATAAACTGGACCTCTTTTCTGGGAAATTAAAAATCTCATTTACAGATATTGCTATCCACTGTAAATATAGTCTGTAAATTTAGTCTATGGCCATAAATTATATATTAACATACTCCTATTTTTGTCCTTGTTTCACATATATAAACGAAGCAGCTGTTAAATTATATTATTTATTAATAATTTAGGCTGGATTCTGATCATTTCAATTTTTTGAAATGTTGCAAGTTAAAAAAACGAAATGTTCAGATTTTAGCCTAAATAATGATTTAAAAACATAATTTTACAACTGTTTTATTTACACATTTGAAATAAGGGCAAAAAAGGGATACATTTAATACATAATATATGGCAATGGACCAAATGCACAGTAGGTAACCATGTTGTAAAGGAGAATTTTAGTATTCCCATAAAAGAAGTATATATGCAGAAAATATAAGCTTATGATTATATAAAACTTGCTTGTATTATAATATTAAATAGCTCGGATCAGTGTCTGCTTCAGTTAATTGACCATATATAGGTGCCTGTGGTTGTTCTTGAAACCGAGCCTCATGAAGAATTTGTTGAATCTTCAACAATGTGGTCGAGGCTAATTGTCTGTTTGAAATTTGACGGAGCTGCTCAGCCATCATCTTGCCAGCATATAGTCAAACTCATCTAATTTGGTGTGCCTACTTTCTTGCACTGTCATCATAGTGTCTGTGATAGCTTTTAAAGTTTTAGCTCTAGTTTCTTTGGGCTCCGACCTCTTGCGCTTCAGGGACCGGGATGCCTGAACTACGGTTTCAGGTTCGGGCGCACTTTCACCATTCAATTCCTCGAGGCTTGGAGACGAGGCAATTGGTACAGCTAACACCAATGAATCTGATCTATCCATGTCAGTTTGACTGGCTGAGTCTGTAGGTGCTGAAAAAGATGACGAATATGAGTTATTTGTAGATTTGTCATACAGTAGCGTGGGTATTGTTAAATGTACCATGTACAATTTGTAAAACTCTGTAAATGAACTACGTACCTTCACTAGGCATCTCAATACTAGACTCAGTCTGATTGACATGCACCGTCGCAGAAAGGAACATTAGGCTGGTGTAATATGGCCAAGATGGTCGATAAGCATCTCCCGCCCCTGCACCTGACCTCTGGGAACTGAGTACCTTTTTACATTCTTTCAGCCGGTACGTTCGTAGCCCTTGGTAGTTGGCTTTGACAATTTGAACTAAAATGAGACAAAAACATGAAATAAATAATTTACACATTAAATTCTTGTGTAGGTAAACATGAGTGATCTCTAAGAAAACCATCAACATTGATGAAAATAGGTTGCAGTTTGGCGAGGGTTCAAATACAAGGATTATTAATCAATTTGTTGTAATAAAGTATAAACAAACCATTAACATAAACATTAATAATGTTTAATTACTAAATGTTTACTGCCTTTGCTAGATCAGCTGTTTACACTATAACACTGCACTGCGCGCTATTGCTAGTCCTACTAACCTGTGCTGTTCAGCGACTTGGCTAACTCCATATACTGTCCTTGAGCCCGTGAAAGCAGCGCATCATCGGCGCATCATCGGCGCATCATCGGCGCATCATCGGCGCATCATCGGCGCATCATCGGCGCATCATCGGCGCATCATCGGCGCATCATCGGCGCATCATCATCAAAGTGGCGCAGAGCACCCTTGGTCCGGATGCGTATGGTTCCATATGTAAAACCGTGGTTATAACTCTGTAATTAGCTGCTTAGAACTCAGTGATTTCAATGCTGGTTTTAACTGATCTTTAGGTACAACCGAATAGACAACCATGTTTTATTATTATATTTCCCCGCGCAATTGCGAGTTTTCGCAATATTACGAGATATGATTGGTCAATTTATTGTTTTACTCTGACAAGGACAGCCGTCAAAATCGGGCCAACATAGTATGCCTCATTTCACCAATTTTGTGCCGGTGACGGAGACAAGGCAGTTTTTACACCCGATTTGCCTTTTACACCAGGCCGATTTTGTCGTAGTTGAAACAACTCCGACAAATCGGCCTAGTGTAAACGCACCTTTAGCTGATGAGAGCCACTCCTACACAACCAACTAGAAACGGGCGCCCATGAAGGAAGGGAAACAGAAAAAGTGGAAAAGATTTTATATTTTATTCTTAATTATCATTCCTACTTTTTTTTACCAAGTTCAGGTTTTTCCTCAATGACAACTATTGGTTGGCTTTGTAAATGAGGCCTGCCTATCCGAGGGTACTTGGCCAAATACTTGTCACATCTCATGATTACTTGTTTGGGAGAGACTGACTCAGTCAGAAATGTATGAAATATCATAGAAGTAAAAAGCACTCAAAAGTTAGTCTGAGCTAAAACAGTTACTGACTACTAGATCAGCAATAGACTATATTGTTTTACATCTCATTGACTCAGTTTCTATGGAGTGCAATTTTCCTTGCTGGAGAACAACTTTAGATTTGTATTTTAAAGTTTGGGGTGCTGAGTGACCAAATTTTTTTCTAGTTTAAGGCTGTTTTATACAGCTAACTTTAATTTTTATTTGAGCTTTTAGCAAAATTCTAACGAAAAATGAATGAAAAGATAAAACAATAGTTAGTAGCCTATATTCATTAAAAAAAAAGAAAAACATTCTGGCATATTTTAATATGCAAATATTTGTTACCGAAATATATTATCAACGTATCACTTGACATTCAAAATATTTCATAGGTTTATAAAGTGATGATTCTACAATATTTCAATAATGAGACCATTACCAATTCTACTTGTTGGATTTTTGTTTGTGTGTTCATAATAAACACTCAGTTTTCCAAACAAACCAACTTATTGTAAGCCACACAGAGGTTCTTTTACATTTATTTCTGTTTATTTCTTTGTAGATTATATTTTCTATACAAAATTGTTTGCAGTCAAAAATCTATTCAGTTTTGAAATCGAATTCTCAAATATCTAATGCGACAGAATTCTTTTAACTTTTCAAACAAATAATATTGTACATAGTATATAACTTGTTAGCTAGTTAAGAGCACAGTGTCAGCTTATATTTAAATGCTATTACGTAGTTTTCAAGTCCAGAAAAAGTAGAGAAGAGCAATTTTTGGGAAAACTTTCAACTGATTTGCAAAACCCTGGTGCTTAGATGTTTAAAGGTGCTTAATTATTGTGTTCTCTAAATGGAGAGGATAACTCCATATGACATAATTTTATGAATTGTCATAGGAAATAGAGGAAATGAACAATCATATATTTTTGGCATACAGGTTCTTTAGACAAATAAAAGTTTCTTGCGTGAAACGATTTGTCTATTGATTTTTTCATGCAAAATTAAAATAAACACAGTAAAAATCGTGTGTTCTACAAATTTTTCTCCCAAGTTCCAGCCAAGTGTGTTATTCAATGTGCTATAATTATATAATATTTAGGTATAATCATATAAATTTATTATTGTTTAATTTTGAATGCTCATCTGAGCAATAATACACTTACGCCAACTCGCGCCTTACCATACCGAACGCAGAGAAAGATGAATTAAAAGATTAAAAGATGAAATAACTCTTCATGTTTAATCAAAGTTTTAATAGCTTCCAACACATCATTGGTTAGGAATGCATGATCTTTTTGTTTTAAAAATTTATATGAGCCAAATTAAAAGTATGTATAGCAAAAAATGTTAGTTCTTCCTAAAATGTCACTCAGAGTTTTTAAAACTTTTCAAATTAATTTTCTCAAATAATAAAATGGACGTTGATGCAAAAGTTTTAAGAGAAACCATGTTTTTAGAAATAGCCAATGTTTAAATATTTTAGTGGTCAAGTTGTAAACATAACTATCTGCAAGGATAAAAATAGCTACGTTTTTTACCAACTTGTTTGCAAAGGATTGCTGAGCAGAAGATAAAGTAGCAAGGCATCAGCATGTTACTGCCACCTACCATATCATCTTTATTTGTAGCGTGACTACAAACCAAAACTCGGCACCTCGAACGATATTTACATATACTTTGCATTATTAGAATTAGTAAATAGCATTCATTTATTTCTTATTGATTTTGTTCAGATTTCTCAGTATTGATCAACAAAGATGTTTATCACAACTATTGTATTAATATACGCTATGCCAGGTATCTTGGCTCCAAACATGAGGTAAGGTTTGCTAGTATAAACAAAGTTAAACATAATATCTAACAACATTGTACTTGATACCACTAATTACTTGCTGAATTAGTAATAGCTTAAGTATTTACATATGTTGGCTACTAGACAATGATCTACTTCCAGTAATTATACACTTACAGACATTAGCTTAGACTAACAACAATATCCACTCAGATACTTCTTATTTTGACCCTAATTTGTTTATACTGCTGAGATTTGTAAACAAGTTCGCTCTGTTTGATCTACAATCCAATTAAATAGATCTATGAATAAAAAGGTAATAAAGACTTATTGCTGCACACAAGCTATGTTACAGTGCACTAGCTATTGTCTTCGGCTCACTTCAACGTTCTTCGTCTTTTTAGCGTTTGTCAAACGCCGATCTTTGTTTTTTCAGCGGTGCTTAATGTAGCAACGAGTAAACATTCTGTCAATGGAAATTCTGATTAACAAACTGCACACCTACTCAGGCTAACTGTGTAATTTTCTTTCAAGCATAATATATTTGCTGACTCACATAAATTGTGAAGATTGTGGGTGAAAGTCGAGTTGCCTAAACTGTAGGCATCAACATTGAGATTGCTTTCTGCTTCATCATACAGACACAGGTAATAAGATTTTCATATTTATCTTCTTTATATTGCAATCATTATTGGTTTTTAATTATTTGCAGAGTCACTGCTACCGTACCAATGCTTGCAGTTTCATGTGTTAGCTAAAATAGTCAAAGACTTCTGTCGGCTATATTATTGTAAAACCAAATGAACGTAACGTAACGTCCAGGTGCAGTAATCAAATTTTAGTTTATCATGATGATCTCAAGAATAGCCGGAGGCACTCAGCGTTTGACGGAAACTGTCAACTAAGAGCTCTAACCACAAGAGCAGGCTTCTCACTGTTTAATATATTTACAGTATGCAAATATTATGGAAAGCATTCAAAGCAACTTACATCGGAAAGTGTGTTGGCATTCTAAAGATAATGAAAAAAGGAGAGTTATGCAGTACCGCCGCCCGCCCCGGCACATGCTGAAGTTTTTGATGCGCTAGCTATTGTAATATGACCAGACACATTCCTGATTGTCATATAGTCATTGACTCACGATGCCCTCGCAGTAGCAGGAAGTTTTCATTGTTTAAAGTCTATTGAGTTTAGTTTGAGCAAACTAAATCTCTTCAAAGACAGACTTTGATATAAGTAAATAATAATATTTGGTGCTCAATTCATTCAACAACATCATCTTAACCAAACATTATGCAAGATTAAACATTGCATTTGTTCTGATTAGTCAAGTCTACTTGCATTAAATAGCATATACTTTTTGCCATTCGAAATTTTTTTCTCAAATCCAGATATTTCATAGTTACAAAAAGATTGTAGACTTAAAAGCGTGGTACTTACTTTGATTCAGCTTTCCTAGATTTGCCTTAGTTTTAGACAAACTACTAAGGTAGTACTTTTTTGCGGTTTTCTGTTGCACATGAAGATGCTAAACAAACTGGGCTGAGGATTACGTGATAATTCTTTAGTACAGCCTGCAGCTGTTACCCATTCATAGGAGTATCACAGTTGCATCTCATTGTTTTTTAATTGGCAGTATGTTCATTGAAGTGTCATCATCCATAATCTCGGTTACCGTAGCTCACTTTAACAAGGCCCTATAGTCTAAGTGGTACAATTCCCTCAAGAGTATGTAACTAAAAACGTCTTCGCATTCCCTAAACTTAGCGGTGCATGATCGGGTACCAGCGAGGCATTCAAGTTCTAAAACTCATGTACTCCTCATCACTGTAGAGGAATAGCAATAGTTTTCCTTAGGTTGAGGCACATAATACTACGCCAAGTGGTGTGTGGCGATGTATTTGTAGATGCCTTGACAAGAGATATCTATAAGTACTAGTACCCAGGAACTCTCAAGTGTCGTGAGAGATTGGCATGTGTGTCAATACAGCACAAAGTATCACTACATGCACACTATAGTTCCAAACTCCAGGGAAGGTTTCAAAGTCAAATGTTGTGGATGTGAATTTTATACGATAGTATTTTTTTCTAAAATTTCAATCGAGGCTTTGAACAGACAAACAGACTAGGTACCTATAATACAGTAGACCCTCTGAAGGACAGTGGACCCTTGTCATACAATTTTAATTCATTCCAGTCCTGGCATCGTGAGGCGAAAATGTCATATAGAGGGGTTTAGAAACCCATAGTAATTATCTAATGCGAACACCCCCTGGTAAAAATCATCAAAATTTTATATACTTACTGCACATATTAAAAGTTAGTAACAAAAAAATGTGTGATCGTTAGTAATTATGGTTACCTACATTATTGTTAGTGTATTTAGTGGTTAAAATCTAGAATAAAATGTAACATTCCAGTGTACAATGTGCAGAGTTATTACTCTCTACAGTATGTACTAACCGCAGTACATATTGTAGGGAGTTCTCACCTTCAAGACAGACGTGTAACATAAACGCTGTATTTAACTTAAGCGAAGTTTTAGTATGTATTTTACTAAACTCCAACTTTAGCTAAAATTTTATAAACGATCTATTTTCGCTTTCGTTTTTGCTATAACTATTAACGAATAACGCTGAACTGAGAGAGAGCGAGCATCGTATCTCATGCATGCGTTTTGTCAGAGATTTTACTCTTTCCTACATATTTAGGATACCAACTGCCAAATTTGAATTTCATAAAGAAATCTGGTTGATAGCATATGGTGAATAATGTCATACGAGGGTGAACAAACCTCGTGTTTCACATGGTAAGGCAAAAAATAAATAACAGAGTAATCATAACTCAAGGGCGAACTGTAGTAATGAGTTTAATGCCTTTTAGATCACAGTAACAGAGTGCTTGCTTCATTAACAAGCCTATTTCGTAAATGCTAAAACAGTGACCAGTTTCGAATGAGTCACGAATCACTAAAATCAGCAGGTAGATGGTAACTCCGAGTTCATGTTAGATATTTTTATGCTTTGTTACAAGAAATCCGTCAGACTATTTGTCGGGATTGGGGTTTGGAGTTTGGGGTTTGGGAATTGAAATCATCCTATGGCTATTAAAACCCCATGAAGTGGAAACCTGCTGAAATTAATCCAAGCAATACCTTACAGCTATATATTAGTTTTCGACATAAATAACACAGTTGAAGGTGGAAGGTTCAACTCAAAGTTTTTCTGGTTTCCAATGCTTAACAAGTATGCCATGGGTGCTAAAAAGCTGCTCTGTTGTCGATTGTGTATATATTGTTAAAATGATTGGAAGGGAATGGCATATTGGCGTGTGATAGCCAATGAGGAGATGCCTTGTTGGCAACAGGGAATCATATGTTTCTCGATGCACTATTGAAATTCGAAGCTAGGGACTTTTTCAAATCTGTGTTTTTGTAGGCTGTAGCAGATACGTGTTGTGATTAGATTTGCTTATGTATTTTCCTATAGCTTATTTTACTTCAAACACTCTTGAAAGTGTTGTGTAGAAGATAATTAGAATGTAACAGAGAATGATATGCCTCAAAAATTACTGATTGCCTAACCCACTACTATAACCATTTCAATACATAGGATGGTCCTTGCCATTTTTATTTCATAGATTGAATGGTATCTATTTCAAGCCTCTAACCAAAAAACATAGGCTTTTGATTATAGTAATGTTTTGCAAGAGAATTGTTTTTGCTATCATCACTATTAAGAAATTGGCGTTGAAAGGTACAGCCAGTGCTTTCTTATATCACCGTATAGCTACGTAATAATTGCGGCAAGTCACTCACTAATACATGTATGGCCTCCACAATGTAGCCTACTTCTCCTTTCATTGATAATTGCTACTATTTATGACACTAGTAAAGATCTTTTTCCCACCTCACCTCAGTTCCTGCTTAAATAATCCTTATCCAGCATGGATTATTGTTAGATAGTTTTTACTAGGATGTGTTGATTGACGATGTATAGTCTAGCTAAAAGGTGTGTAATTGAGAGACCACAGAGAATACTGATAGGTTATTCGCTTAATCAGGTGAATGCCTTTGACATCTTTTAGCTATACATTTTTCTATGATTATGTTTCTTTCTAACAATAGTTTGCTACTGTTGCAACAGTCGGTTTCCTTTTTGACATCTCATGACCGGAGCAACTATCGCAATCTAGTGGTAAACGCTATGTACAACATGATTAATGATTATTCAGCTAAGGCTCTGAAATAACTAATAACAACTAAGGGGGGGCTCACTGGCTGTTTCCACCTTCAGGCAGATCTCAGGCTAAGCTATGATAATCGCCTTTAACTATTGTTTTACGCATTACAGGAGATTGCTCCGAAGAGGCCACTAGAATCTTATCTAGCGGTCATCATCTGAGTACCGATAGCCTCCATTTTCATTCCTTGGCAGTCCTGAACTGTCTCTCAAAACCAGTTGGATGTTAACCAGTTGCAGGTATGTGCAGTCATACTGTTTGTTACTCATTACCGATTATAAGCACCTGCTAGCACTTGCAGCGGGTATTTAGTTATTTCTGCTGATCTAATGATTAGAAGCAAACTTACTCAAGTAGCTGTCTTGTCAAGATCTTCGCTGCCGGCAGTCAAAAAACATTTTTTGAACTATGAATGGGAAGTAAGGTTGAAGAATACTTACTCCAACTTACTTGGAGAATGGTAAGTCAGGAATAGAAAGTACAACATACTTGCTTTGCATAACATTTTCTGTATAGAAAGTTTCAGTGTGAGGCAGAGCCGTGTAGTAGGTAGAAAAACTATTTACTATTTTGATAGCAATTTTATGTCTCGATCATAAGTTTAACAAGCTTGGCAACTGACTACAACACCAATCTTTGTCTGTCAGTAATAACTAATCAAATCAGAAACTGTTGCAACTATTGCAATAGTAACAATCCTACACTTAGTTTTGGTATTTTTTTAGATTTTCTCACTATGTTTGATCACAGCTGGGAAAGACTATTAGTAAATACGTTGTCAAAATACGACTGGTTACACTCTAAGCCTTACTAGTGTTAGTTTTTTGATTGCATAAAAATGGCCATCAGCAAATCTCTTGGGCAAGTAGTTAGGAGATTGTATTACAATATGCTTCTACTGGATTTATTACGGTTCCATCCCTCTATTGCACAGCTGTGAAGCCTTTCGTCCATTAAAAGCTTAGTTTCGTTATCATTTTTTTATTTTTGAGTCTCTAAAACAACAATTATTTTATCAAGATGTTGATCAACAGTCTAGTCTAGTCTGCTCCATTGGCAGGATGATCGCACTCTTACCAGTTTAAGAACTTTTTTGCCTGAGCAGATGTGGAGAGTGCCAGCAAAGTTGAACTTTTTAATCCTCCTAAAACTTCCAACATTAAATTTACAATTTTTGTACTATCAGGTTTACCGCTATGCTTATGGCACCTGTAAATATCTGTCACGTGCAGATTATAAAATCATTGACGTTCCACATACTTGTTTTGACAACATCTGCCATTGCTCAACTTTAATGTCATTCATTCTTAAAATAAAATATCTCTCGTTTTCACTGAAATTTACATATGTGGAGCTCTAAAAATCTAGATTAATATCAAAAACAGAGAAGTCATAGTATTTCCTTACATGATTGGACGATTCTGTTGTAAGTTATCTCACTTTCCTTCACCGTTTAATGAATGATTAGGGTTCACACTTAACTAGTGTAGCACTGAAAAGGGCAGATAGCTGCATGTCAGCATTTCCTCTGTTAAATAGACTGTCAGCACTTACAATAATGATCAGCTTAATTTCAAATCATTGATTCAGATTATGTTATATCTTTTATTTTGGACTATTACCCAGGCAGTCCTGTGCCTGGTGAAATACCACCCTGTGTATTAAGCATCTGCATAATTATTTCTAACTCCAATTTCAACCAGACGATCAAGTGGTAGTAACCAGACGATCAAGTGGTAGTAACCAGACGATCAAGTGGTAGTGAGTTTATTGGGATGGTATTGAGTGGTATTGAGTTGGTAGTGTGCTTGGCTGAGTAGCCGCATATCTGGGTTTGATCCCTGTGCTGTGCAATCCTTTTCCGTAATGCTCTCAACGTGGCTTCAGACAGACGGACAATCATGGCTCTCATTATAGTAAATATTGGCAGAGCCTCTAACTTCAGCAAGAGTAAGAGCCGTGTGGCACTTCTATAGTTTGAAGTAGCTAAAAACTATAAGGTATCATACTTACATTTTACTAATAGATAACCCATGAAGCTTTGTAAAGCCTCCAACTTTTAAATATTTTTAACCGTACAAAACTTTTGATGTTCTGAGGAAAAAAATGTGGTAACTAGTACTATAACATAAAACTATTTTGAGCTTCAAACTGTTGTACAATAATATAAGGCTTTTAAAAATTTATACCAAATTTTAATGTCAAGCAATAATAGCTGGTTTCTCTATATTAAAATGTCACTGCTTGTAGAAATATTTCTTTCTTCTCGTAATTACAGCTTTCGCCCATTCAGCTGTTGGTATATTGTCTCATTTTAAGTTGACGCTTAAAATAAAGTTACCTTCATCATTTGTTGCTGTTTCCAACTTATTTACACTTGAAATTCCCATTGTTCAGCTCCACTTAAACTTGTGTATGAAAACGCATTGCTTTTTGCAATGTTACGCTCTTTAGAATAGATATTTGCATATTCCAGTTTGCAGCATTAGTTGACTGTTAGCAGGCAATGGTGGTTTCATCACTCCTACAAGAGCGTCATATTGGCTTTGGCTGATAAATCTAAGTGCTTTATTAAAGGGTTATCTACTGACTATGCCGATCTGTCGTTGAAGCCATCAACTGCCTCAAAATTATTAAGAATCATCTGGCCAGTTATCTTCGATAGCCTTAGGAACCTATACATCATCATTGATATCATTCCAGTTTGGTAGTCAAACGTTTTTGGCAAAAATCAATGACCTCTGGTACCACTTGATGTTACAGATAAAATCAACTGGTGACCCCGCTTGAGTCGCAAAATACACTTCATTTTGTCAGTCTTTGATTGTTATCACCAACTCTTGATCAGCCATATATGGTCGATCAGCTACAATCCTGTCGAGTACTTTCTAGTTTGATCTGTTCTTGTTTCAAAGGTTTGTATCAACTGCTAAAAAAGGGTTTGAGTTAGTTTAGTATCCCAAAGTTGATCTATAACATTGTCAAATGTTTTAGCATGCTAGTAAGACCTCACTCGTGTTATTGTAAGCAGATAAGTCCAGATATCAAGTACTCAAAGGGCGTAATCCAGTTCAGGATTATGTTCTCTTTGTTTGCTCACTTAGCACATCAATAAGATGAACTATCTCACTCACAGACGGTGCAGTTTGTGGGTTTTGATTTAAATCAAAGAATGTTTATAAGCTATATCTAATCAGACTCGCTGATATCATGTGTTTACATTAAGTTTGTGATAGCGCACTCAGCGCTGTGTGGAGATATAGCTGATTAGTTTTTTCCAGTTCTCTAAAGAACTTCACGGATGAAAATTGCATTTTTTTGCTGTTTTTTGTTCTTTTCAAAATTCATATCTATTCATTCTCTAACTTTTGGCTTGGCATAATTTGATAAAAGTTGGTAACCTTTGATGTCTTCCGGCTGCTCGTCTCCTTCAAACAGACTAAAGTTGTTTTGCCCTGAACTTACAAACTAAAGCAAGAAACATTTTACCAAGCGAGCTTTGTTTCTTCAACAAAAATTCATGAAAAATAAACTTACAAAAACCTTTAGTAGATTTTATCATAAAATCTACTTTTAGTAGATTTTATCAGCAATATTGGTATTTTTCTATTATTCGTGATTTTTGTTATGTTCGATGTGATCTAACTACCAGGATGTTTAAAATTAAAATCTACAAAACTTGGTCGAGTTTAAAATGCTCAGAAAAAACACGTACCAAAATGACATCACTAGTTGCGTAGCTGCAAGTCTCTTCCGTTATTAATATCGGCTCAAGTAACAGCGATATGTACCTCTATTCTGTCTGTCTCTTTGTCGAAGTCCAACTACAGGTGAATCCCAGCATTTTAACCACAATCAAGTCTTGTTGATTTTAATCTTGAAACATCCTGGCATTCAGATCACCTCAAACATCAAAAACAATCACAAGCGATAAAAGAATTTCGATGCTTTCTGATCAAATCTACTAAAATTTTATTTCGAATTCATCTCTAAGCGATGTACAAAATCACCATAGCGATAGACATGCAACTATTTAAGGAATGATTAATACATTAGATGTGGGAATTCTTATGGTAAAATGTCAAGCTTCTCACAAATGTTTGTCTCTAGCCGGAAAAAGATCGCAAACATTCGAAAGTCAAATTTTATTTGTTAAGAAACATCATATGAAGCAGATAGTTAGCGTGCAAAGTTGTTGGTGAATTTTCTGTCTATCTCAGTTTTGTTGTGACGCTAAACGTTATAAGCTATCTAAGGTTGAGTCTAGTGCCTAATTGCCAAAAAAATGATTATTGTGTCTCAGAGATGAGGTAAACTAACCTCAAGGACTTTGGTGCTGAGATTTTAATGATTACGCTAAAAAAAATTACTTGTCGTCATTTTAATATTAATACAATTAAAAAATTTACAATCCTAAAAAATCCTCATAGCATTGCTAAGACTTTAGATACGGTGAAAATTTTCACTCTGTGGTGTCACTCGAATTTCTGCTATGACAAGCATCGTTTTTAGGACCTTTGATTTTAACCTAAAAACATTTTAATATCAATCTAAATTTGATATTATTAGGTTTGAATACTCATCGCTTCTCTAATAATAGCTAGATTGTATTACTGCATTAAATTATTGCTGCTGTAAAATTCTAATTTACATTAGGTTAAATAGTTGTACATGTACTTTATATATAATAATAAAAGGTTCTTTTCATTCCTTGGTAATACTCAACATCAAATGCTAGTGAATGTATCTATTGCAGCTTTTGTGAGAAGTCTGCACTACAACAAAGTATTTTGCTTGATGTTTTAGCAGCATGCCTATGTTTGTGAAGAGAAAAGGATCATATAGCATCGATATGGCACTTTCTGTGCAACCGAACTCGCAATCCAAAGACCTAACTGGTAGAAAGATTTCCGAACCTTTAAAACCAAAGAGTAAACCTGAGATAAGCAGCAGGCAGCGTGCTAAATCTGAAGCTGACCCACCAAAAGGTTTCTTTTTTGGATCGAACATGAGATTTAAAAAAAAGTCTGGAAACACGCAGAAGAAAAGCCTCATCACAAATCTATCAGAAGCTAAAGACCTCGGTACTATTTTCGATGCAAGAAGAAAGTCTTGTGCAGAAGAATATCTAGTGATACCTGACTCAAGTCCTTCTAGCAGCGCGCTCAATCACAATCAAGGTTGGCTCAGTTATTTCTATAGCAAATTCTAAACATTACTTTTCACGTGAAACAGTATGTTATTTAAGCCAAGCTGGAAGTGCATGTACATTAGGGCGACATCCGATATTATTTTTCAATTTTAAAAGCTTCCATCAATATTTAAAACTGCTAAAGCACAAGCACACTTTTACGTGCCATTGCGTCAATCTCAATTCACAAACATGGCGCAAATCATCAGCCAATTGGCCCTTCCCCAGGGATGAACAGACTTGTTCTCTGTTACTCTCATCCAACTACTTAGGGAATCTATCGGCTGTGCTCTATCTATTATTAACTTAAATTGTTCGTATTTATATATATCTATATAATTTTGTTCAGCACTCTATAATTATTTTTATAGAAACAATGTTTTACATATATGGTGCCCCTAAAAACAAGTAAACAAATGAACTATAGTATATACAGTAACTATAATATTTTGACTTTTAAATCTGACCACAGAGAAATGAAACTACTATCTGAAACTTAGAGTTGTAATATACTTACTGAATAACAATTTTGAAAAACTTTTTAAGAAGATTTTGCAGAAAATGAGAAATCAGCAACCTATTTCTGAATATCGTACTCTTACTGAGCAGGTGTCTCTAAAATAACTGCTGACTATCCTGCTTCCATAGTTTGTTACTACAAACATTTAAACGAAACTATTAAAGCCACTCTCTGGCTTTCCCTAACGAATCATAGCACAGGTTCTCTTATTCTCTAACACTAACAATTTCTACCTAACATCTATAATCACTTCTCCGGCCCTTACTTTAGTTTGTTATATTCATTTACCACTTTTAAATCCTATTACAGCCAAGTTTTGCCTTGCCCTTTCCTGTCACGTAGGTTCTAGCCCAAATTTATTATCTAATAAGACGAGTGAGGCTTGTGAGAGATATATAATATTCAAAGAGATCTAAAGTACTTCGGATAGTTCTCTAGCCACTAGTTGGCACCACCAGATGTAATTATTCACATCCTGTTGAATGTAACTGCCAAAATATACTCCAAAGCTGAGGTCAATGAAGATAGTTGAATGAATAATAAGTAAATTTGCAAAGTATTACAAGTCAGGAACTCAAGTTACTCCAAGGGTTAGTTACTAATTCTGGAGTGAGGTCACAACAGATATAATATCATCTAACCAAAATAACTGTCTCTAAAAGGAGTGTTGTTGATTTATAACATGCCAAATCTGTTTTACCCAAAACCATGATTATCAGCAGTTCCACCCATTTCATGATAAACATTTGACATTTGGTGTATGTATAATACACCAAATGTATAATACACTTTTTTCTTCGCTTGATCAATTTCGAAGCTTTGTAGTCTTTATAGCAGAGCTGTACTATCTTGCTGTACAGATTACTGCGCTTTCAGCATTTATTTGTTTTACAAATCATTAATTGCGTTCATGGCATGTTAAGACAGTAACAGTAGTGGTTGTTAGCCCTTGTTCAAAGAACTATGTAGCTGTCTAACCATACTTTTTCTTTGATTCATGGATCAAGTCACTTGACGTAAACCCATCACTGTCTCTAAGTTTCTGCCTTCATGTCATGTCATTCTTTTACCTGCCCTTTCATGTCATGTCTTATTTTATGGTCAATTTTTTGCGTTCATGCCTTTGTTGTTGTCACAGTCATTGTCACTATAAAAACTTTCAAGCCGATTTAGGTGAAATCATTAGAATCTTTTCTTTCATCTATCCAATTTTCCAAGTTCATAGCATATTATTAGAATCCTCTAGATTTAAATGCCATATTTTGCTAAACAGGAAGTTTAACTAGCCATATTTGTAATGCTTCACTTATTGCTTTGAAAGAAAATTTGTTACTGTGTTACAACTGTTATCTTTAAGATCTCTGAATTATTTTATTCTTTCTATATTAGTGTAGTAAACACCGGTTTAGGTGGTATTTGACAGAATTGATTTTTGGTTAATTATGTTACTTCACGGCATCGATATAAAATACTGGCCAAACACCTAAACAGAACCTCATGTCAGGAGTTGCAGTCACTCATCAATTGCTTCTCATTCTTTACTCGGCATGTCTAGGGAGTCTAGGAGCAAATATGAAAGACTTTCTCATTGTCTGACTTCTGAACTTGCTGATTCCAAAACCACAAACTTTCATAAAAAAGGTTGTGTTATAGTTCTGGTGCGTAAGCAAATAAATTGTTTATATACTTGCCACTAGTAGTGATCTTTTACTAGCTATGCATCAACAATTGCTGAAAAAATTAGTGCCAAGTGTCCCATGATCGCAGACTATCACTGACTTTCTTAATTCCAGTGGTTTGGCTGATGTACAAACTATTTATAGTAGTAGCCTGGCATTATCATGTGCAGTGAGAGATCATCATGTGTGATAACTATCTACATAAATATTCTGTGGTGCAACAAGTTGATGAAGTGGCACAGTCGATAGTGTGTCCGGTTGAAAACTGCCGTCTATTAGTTTAGGTGCTTAGCATAGGTTTCGATGTCTCCAATGTAGGTGTATAGCGTAGGTCCCCATGTCTCCAATGTAGGTGTATAGTGTAGGTCCCCATGTCTCCAATGTCAATGTCGGTAGTTTGAATCCGGTATGATGCAATCTTTTTTTCAACATTTGGACAGATGAGCGGACAGACAGACACGACTCCGTATTATAGTATAGATCTATCTAATTATTTTGTGAGTGTTTCTCCAGTTTCTTTCTTGTGCTTAAGATTGAGTGTGTGACCAGTCGCGCCGTTTAGCAAAGTTTACTTAAAAGGTTTCAACTGGTTTGAACACTATTCTAAAGTTCGAATATGAGTCATTGCAGTATTACAATTCAGTTTCCCGAGTTGCAGTCATGGAAGTGGTTCTTATCTGCTAGGTTACTTACTCTATTTACTCTTTTACTTACTCCGCCAACTTATGTCACTATGGTAAAGTGTACGACTGATTTCTTTTGGGACTTTATTCGCATTCTTATGTCAACGTAAGTTTAGCGCAGACCCTGCCTAACCGTTGGTCTCACAACAATTTGATAATTATTGGTATCAATTGCAAGTCAGAGTGTTATATCTGGTGATCAAAATAATGGAGTCATTATTTACATATTCTCACCGTATTTGCTGTATTAATATAAACTTGTATAACCTTTCCTATCTACAGTTTTATTGTCAACTATCTTAACTTTGCCCTGTTTATGAATAGGCATTCACAGACCCAATATTAAATCATACGCCTATGTGACTATCTGAAGACTTCTTTAGATCATTTATTAATTTTACATCCTCATTCCTGATTTAGATATTTGTGATATTCAAGCCAAAAATTTCAAAAATAGACATTGAGCCATAAGAATTTTGTAAAAAAAATGGTTATTCGTTTAAAAACAAAATAGATGTAGCAATACATATGTATAAATTTTTCGCCTGATAGGTTTTTTTCTGCTGACGCATTTGCTCTTGGTATCTATTGATGGCTAATTACTATTTAATAGTCTTTGTTCTACGCTCTTAAAGCCTCAACCTTTTATAACCAGACAATATCCAATCGCTAGTAATCAACGCAATAATAGTAGGCCCACTAACATTAGTACAGTACTATTAGTACATAAGTACTGCTGTTTAGCCAGTCGTTCATTATTGGTTTTCAAACTGTTTATTCTTGTGACAGTTACGACTAAATGAGCAAATAACAATTTAGATAGAAATGCTTTCAAAATTATTAACATCCATTAAGACAGGGAAATGTGATTAGTATATTTACGGTTACCATTTTTAGTTAGTTGCTAAAGCTACCCCCATTTTACTTTTAACATTAGGTCGATAATTAGAACAAATACTTTTAATTAGCTCTGTTCAAATTTTCTGTAGCCTTTTTGAATCTGACAAGTCTGTGATTTTCTACTGAGGCTAACTTGTTGTTAGGTAATTATTTCACTGAAGTTGTGTAATGTACAAATAAATACTTAATCTGATGTACAAATAAATACTTAAGCCTGCAAACAAAATCAGTCTGCCAAGTTTTGCGGAGAAGTCGAGCATCAACTTTGAGCAACTCCTACATCAAGGCATGTAGGAGTTTCATATACGACTTCAGTATGTATAGTCAGTATATATAGCATATATTCTTAGCCAATATGTACATATTAGCTGTTTGTTAATAAAGTTTAGATTTTACATTAAACTGAATGTTGTCATATTCCTTAAAAATCTAGTATGATATCTGCTAAACTAATTACTGCAAGTCGATGCTGTGCATGTCTATTGAAGAGCATCATTGCATTTAAACAATGTCTCTGTAATCCGGGCTGGACATGTCTGACTCTAGTGGCAAGGGAACCTCGATGACTGGAGACATGTCCAGATGTAGAGAGCAGTTTAAGGTTGGATATTATTCCTGTCACCGCTGGTGGTCTTTTTTGGTGACCTCTGAACCCGACCTGTTGTTTGCGGATCAGTCTAGACCAATAGACAACGGCTACTGGCTATTTGCAATGAGTGCATAAAATTTAAGATATTACTAATGTCTGACAGTAGAACTTTAGTTAAAAACATTTATTTTCACAAGCTCACCGTCATGATAAAAGTAAGTTGGTCATTGTCTGTAAGATATGTGCTGAAATTGGTATTGTTTTATGTCAAATCAGCAGCAAGGCAAAGCACTAAATCAATCTCTTACCAGCTCAGTATAAACCAGGTACTACAGAATACTTGTAGAAAAAATAGTTGTTCTAGATACTAGTCTATTGATCCGAGTTGTCAGCATATAATCCTTTGTTTAATATAGGCCTACTGAGGAAGTCTGACAGAACTATGTAAGCTCTAGACCCAATTAATTTAGTGGTACTATTTATATATAGCCTGCCATTTAGATAGATAAACATACTTGGAATTGTTTTACCTTGGTGAGCTAACCGGCAGCCTGTTGGCAACAATCTACTATTATATCATTTTCAATTATAAAGATTATGTTCCTGTGATAGCAACCATCATATGTTATGGATCTCTTTTGCTCTTTCCTCTGTTTTTCTTTTCACCTCAACTCTTTGTTTGGCCTATTTGACATCTTCCTCTTTTTATTCTGTTATTTACTTAGCCTTCCTATTTGTGCCTTTTTCCACATTACCCTCACAACCTGATCAAAATACGAAACCGTTTAACTGTGTCGTTTGGGTCTTTCATTCACTTTTTCTATTTTTATATCTTTTAAACTATAATACGGGTTGTCGATATTTTAATATAACCTCTGAAATCTGGTAAGATAGCACGATTTTAAAATTGTTTTTTTATTAATAAAATATGTCTGCATATGATGTAAATAAGGGAAAACTGAATTAGTTACTGAATAAAGCAGATGAGTCAACCATCAACTCAACACTGAAAGTGAAATTAGACAGTGTATATAGATTTGATGGAAATTGCATAATTTTGATTAATATGCAATGCTGTACTTTATTCTAGGGTTATCTTTTATTACTTAAACAAGAATGTTTAACATTAATTTGCATCGCATTATCATGTAATCCTATATCAATCTAGCTCAAGTTGTTTTGCCAAATCAGGTGTGACATCTATTTAATAAGTGTTATGAGCACTTGCTATCCCTAGCGCTAGTGCTTGAAAGTAAATGGAATGTCATCGAGTTACACTAATTTACTTGGAGTTGTGCTCTCTTTTTAGAGAGTACAAATTCAAAGGTGAATTTTTTTTGCGAGTCCAATGAATATTGTATGTTATTAAGCAATTACCAAAAAGTGTTACTTTGCTCTAAATGCTGTACATTTTTAAAACTATCCAAGTCTGAGTGGCTGTAGTTTTTCTACATATTCAAATTCATAATCAAACAAATAAATATACTTTTGTGGGAAAATTTGATTATATTTCTCGAGGAAATTGTTATTAAACACAAAATTTTGTTCATGTTTTAAAGAAGTCAGCTTGCAAGAACAGGCTTGTTTTACAGCTAAAGGTTTATATAAAGCAATGAGTAAACTATTGCCTTTAGATGGTGTAAAAAACTGAGTTTTGATAGAAACTGCCATGATGGGAAGTATTGGTTGTGGCAGCAAGTGCTTTTAGAATGACTGAAAAGCTTTTTAAATTTAACACTTTTTCCACGACCAAACAAGAGCGAAGCGATTGATTGGGAGATTTATGATAAATGCACATGTGCACACAACTCCCGAAAAATGATCCGTTAACGGCCGTCACCAAACCCTTGCAACGAAATCCTATCAACAAATTTAACTATTTTTCAGTAAAGTCGTTTAAGTATAATAATGATACAAAACACATATAAACCTATTTAGATATGTTACCAAGCCTTTGAAAGGTTACCGCAAATTCCTAAAACTAACCCATCTGATCGGATTATACACAAATAGACAAATTAATTTGGACGAAAATCGCCACAAAACGCTTGAACAGCTTGGTTTAATAAAAGTTAAGACCGGAAATTGAAACGCCGAGCGAGAGAGAATAGAACTATAAAGTCATGCGCATTTCACGAAAAAATAGCGTGCACATTTCACCAGTCTATAGCATTGTCGACGGTTTCTTTAATTAACGTAGGAGTACTGAAATCGTTTCATTTTTGCCGATTTCAAAGTAACTGACATTTTAGACTCTTGAGTACTTCGATATTCTAACTGATGTCCAACGCAGTGTAAGTAAAGGAAATGACGATGATATTTTTTTCTAACGATTCTTATGAGATTTTAAGATTATGAGATTATACTTATGAGATTATAAAAACTATGACGTTTTTAAATGTAAACAAAATTGTGTATTGGTTTTATATTATTACTATATTAATAGTATTGGTTATTCTAATAATATCAGTGCATTTTACTTGTAATATTGGCCAATATTACATGTCTCCTATTGCAGGGGGAGAGATATAAACATATAATCTTTTCCTTTCATTATTGCTATTTGTTGTATATAATAACACCCACACCCAGTACATTACAGCTACCATTGCAGTTATCCTATTGCACTGCAGTGCCATTTGACTGCTAATATTGCATTTCTCAACCATCAGTACCCTTTCTTTTTTTCCAATATCTCTTTGGTCGTGGGCTGTTTGACAGTGGAATTTCTAGTGTGTAAGATTACTCGGGTATTTTCTGTGGCTGGTTATTTTAAAACCTTATCTTTCTTTTAGCGATACATCAATAAATCCCTCTATGATATAAATATATTTGCTCTGAGTTTAGCATAAAACAGCATCCTCATTAGTTTATCATCAATTAGTGGTGTTTGTGCGCTTCAGAGTAGCAACTATTTTTCAATTGTTTCTTGTTTCGACTTCATTGCATATACAACTTGATGCCACTAAACACACAAGCATCAAAACTAGACACTACTTACCACATATCACTCTTATGCAGCTACATAAGTTTTCATAACATCAGACAGGTACATCATCTATGGAAGATAAAGTCACGTATTTTCTGACTCTAATGGTTCTTATCAGTGTTCAAACAGCGAGGAAGTGGAGTCATTCGGTGCTTTTTCAACTGCAACTAACAGTAGGCAAGCATTGCTACCAGCCGGTATTCACACATTGGGGAATTTTATTCAATCAAAGGGCTTTTTGTATCATAGAATAGAGAGGCTTTCACTGTTCTAGTAGAGCATCATTAGAGGTTGAAAGCTGACGGCGAGCAGCTCACGAGTCTACACTTCTTTTTTATTACAAGGGTGGATACTTTGCTTTCGATGCATTCTTCGGTTTTTCTATGGAATATATTTTAGAACATTAAATACATCATTCGGACAATTGACACTGATTACGCAGATGTCTATTCTATCGTGTGTAGACTTTACAAGAGCATCGAGCAAGCAACTGCGAGATTGGATGGTCATCTCTGAGCATCAGAAGTTAACCAGCTATTATGCAAAATAAATTGAAGTAGATCATCGAGAGAAACATCAAAGTTGTGTCACGTAGCTTTTTTATTGACAGCAAAATGTTTGCTATTAAAGTTTTCTGCTCAAGACTCTCAACAGCACATATTTATTGCCGGCACACACCAAACAGTTTTAGCTATGTCCGGGGCTGACTACTGACACCAGCATATTAAGAGAGCCTGGTAAAATAACTAGTAATAGTTAAAAACATGGCATTTCAACTGCATAGGAGTGTTTCTTCACACAGTTCCGGCAGGCAAAAAGACAGCAAACAAGTTAGATTCATGGTCCGGAGCATATCGCATCAGGGTAAGGTCACTAGTAGGTTACAGCCTTCACCTTCTGTAACAAAATATCCGTATTTGTAATTTTTTTGCTTTATTGGGATAATGTTTATTGGTCCAATGATGCGTGACCTTGACCTTTGCTATCAGTTTATGGATTATTTATTGAAAAGTTACAGCTTCAAGCCTGTCTTGTATCAGAGTGTGTCCTGCATGTTACAAAAATAATTAGTTTCATCTATTTCTAACCCAACTTTATTGCTATATGGTGTAAGACAAGCTCTGTTAAAAGCATTCTATGTTAGTCTAAGGAACTTCCTGGTTATGCTAGTTTATCATTTATAGAATAAGCCTATTGAAAACTTTTAGCCTTGGAATCATCAACTCGTTTTACAGATGCAGGAGCGCTTATAGGCGTGAGTCTAGCGCTTTTTGATATCAGAAAAAATATAAGCGCAGTTAGAGTATACCTACAGGCGGCTACTACTTTCAAAATAATTTACAAACTCTCTGTATTGGTCCAAAAAATGGTGCTCGCCAGAAAATCTAGTGAAACTATCGAACTCGCCTAAAGATTTTTTATACCTGGTAAAAAAAGCTGCCAAACCTGCATGTATTTTTTGAATACAACTCTTTGCTTATTTGGTAGACATTTAGGAAGTTTATTTACTTGGTTATTTACGCGAGACAGTTCAATGAATCATATTACAAGTGCAGAAGCCCAAGATTAGAATTTTTGCATCTGGCTGAATTACAAGAATAGCGAGCTTCGTTTTGAAACTGAATATATATTTGTGGAGAATCCTAATTGACTTTGGCAATTATTCATGTGTAGGAGAATAAAGCTTAAAATGCTTGAGTTGGTATTTGTCTTCTCTTGATTGTGGCATTTTGTCGTTGTTTGGCTTAAAGCTTATCAATTCTAGACAGGAAAGCCTTAGTCATAAAGTTGTCAGTAAAGAGCTTCATGAATGAAACTTGGCTAAATGCAGGCTACCATAGATATGAAATCAGATACAACTATACAGTGGTCAAGGATGTTTTCTAGTTGCAATGTCTAAATTCTCTTTTCATACAGCAGACCAATATTTTATGCCGTGGTTGGCCTTATCTGCACTTTTATTAGTTAGCCAGTAAAGTGGCAGAAAACCGCCTGACCATAAAGGTAAAAACTACATCACAGCCTGTCATACTAGAAAAAACTAGTTAATCATAGTTTTATCATAAAGTAAGATGGAAGACTGAAGTAGCCTTACATCAACCAGCAATTAGTCACAAAAGTTCTATTAGCAAAATGACAGGTTTCCTGCGTAGTTTGGTCTTACAGATGGTGTAAAGATTCTTATGGTGTTCAATATGGTAGATTTGATGGTTGAAGTGTAAACCCTCAGTTTTTGTTAGCTGAGTAAAAGAGTTTAGTTTTCTTAGCATTTAAGTGAGGGATAATAATGAAGCTGCTATATTACAGCTGTATAGATATACCAGCCGCCAAAGAAGGGGGCTGTTGCCCCCCTCCCGCCCTTTGCCAACCCCCTGAATCTAAAACCTTTTAGCAATTAACCGAGATTTACTCATGCTGAGTAAATGAGTAATTGATGTAACCCAAAGGATGGCAACACATAAAGCAGAAAATGATGAGTTCTGTTTTGACAGCATTAAATATTAATAACATTATTATTTTCATTTTAAACCCTGGCTTTAAATAATATTATTATATTTGCATTGCTATAGTCATTAATCATTACCATGTCTGTCAAGTCGAGTGAGTTTTTAAGGAGACTATAATTTGCTAGTTATCAACTTTTTTGTAAGCAAGATATCTCATCATGACACAGCCGATAAGGCTGGCGACGCTCCCCTCAATGTCAATAAGAACTAATGCTAGATGCTATGCTGCCAGAGTTTCTTTGATAGCGCTGAGGCTCAATTCATCTCTTGCAGCTGCTTATAGAATGAGCCAATAAACAATGAGGATTAATTGTTTCATATGCCGCTTCTGTTTAGAATTCATTTATTTATCATTGCTTATTGTTCTCTCGAAGAATAATATCAAGTTTAGCCGGTGCGGAGCGAGTGTTCAGGTGTATCAATGTGGTATAGAAACGTTAGTCAAAGGCCTTAATAACTTCATATTCAGATCATTAGCAGTCCTTTACTTTTAATTGATAAGTGTCAGGTTGTAACGCTTGGAGCAGACGCATTGAGTATCTAGTATCAGCTGTCAAAACTAGCGTAATCATAAAAGGCGAGTATCACGCAACAGCGAAGGCTCCAACAAGCTGACACTATAGTAAGCATTAGGAAGCTGCATAAACTGATTGGAGACACTATATCATAAGGGAACAGCTGATTGGCGAGGTGCGTCGCTGCCATACGGTTAAGTGCTGCTAAGTGACTGTAGGATTTACCAGCACCGGTTTTGCAGCTTGTCATTTATTACATCGAGATCAGCTGCGATTAATGATCAAGAAGCCTCTATACTTCTCCAGACAATTTATAGCGAATTTAATTTGAACCTCATCGAATTGAAGGATTTGGCGTCTGAGAAGGAATTGAACACACTTGCTACTAATCTTATTGACGATGTACAATACTTCAAACTGACCGCCTCTTTACGCATCAATACAGCGCAGACGAGCCACAACAAACGCTTTGGCAAAGGTAGCCTATTCACTTAGCAAGCGTGTACATCTCACGGCGTGTGTTATGAAATTGGTCTGTTCTTGTGCGGTCAATATCAACACAACGTACCGCTATGTTACGCCCGTAAATTGCCGTCGGGAGTAACTTAGTGCTTGTAGCTCGAGACAGGAAGAAACTTAGTGCATCTACCAGCAGTTTGCACAACTGTCAACTTATTTTGAGTCTCTAACTCCTTTACGATGTTCCAGCGGAACACATCCCGACGTAGTACCAGTGCGAGTTTATCAAGGCACTCGTTTTTTCCATTGTTTTCCAAGCCATCTACCAAACCTGACATGCAACCTGTGATAGGTGAGTTTTATCAACGTTCTGTGGCAATTGTCTCAATTGTAGGATTGCACCATTGTCGTTATACTAAATTTGTGGTGTATAGAAATTGTTATCTATACGTTGTTTTCAACATAGCTTGATGAATGTAGCACTAACCTGGCCTTGCTATCTTTCTATAGCGTGCTTTGGATGCGTCTTTTAGTACTTTAGCTTGCTACTCCAACAAAATTGATTAAGGTAACAGAATATATCACAGCTAAGCGCATGTTCCAGCCATGTTTATTTATTTTCTCTGAATCGGACCTTGTTTGGAGAATAATGTTTTGCATTGACTTGGAACCATGGCAATGAAGAGATGCAGTGGTTGACTATCAACTACTGACATTCAAATAAAAGGTCAGAGAATCACGTTTCCGTGGTCATATCTAAAAGGATCTGCTCACTAATTAAATCACTCAGCTTGGAGATATGTTCCTCGCTTAACATCCTTAATTTGAATATTCCAAGCTTGCAGTTGAATGACATGTCAAACATGCACAGCAGATAATGTTGTTAGTTACGCTCACACTGCTGTACTTAATGCAAATACTATTATAGGCTGCTGGTTGGTTTATCTGGCAAATTAGCGGGAATTAACTACTTCCAGCTGTAAATTATTATTTTCGTTTAGTGTTCAATTTCTTTTTGTAATTCGGTAACTCAATTTAGGATCTTCATTCAATTATTTCATATGGTCATTTTACACTAGCTTTATGTTTCCTGGGTAGCCGCAGAAACTGTGAGGTCATTGCCATTACCATTACCATCGCATCTACTGTTATGTAACTTTTAATGCTACATAATAGGAAGGATGGTTTATATGATTAACGCCTGATCAACCTACTACCATCGACTTTTTGTCTATGTAGTATGATGTTACTCATCATCAGCCATTGCTTTTCCTTTCAACTACTTTTAAGGATTAGTCATATCGTAAAAACGTGACAGGCCTGCTCGGCTTCGGCCATTGTTTAGATTCGCGGAAGCTAAATAGTATCAACAAAACTGCTAATGTTATTACAAGCTGCCTTCCAGACAGCAGCTAACACCGCCTCATCTCTGAATAATCAATTATAGGGCTGAAATTACTGTTCCTGTTATGAACCATCAAGGTTAACAGCCAAGAGATAAGCCATAAACATGGTACAAATCAGCCCATCCTCTGAAATCAACTCCTATCGTCGAATAAGCCAAAATCGGCTGGTCAAAAGTTGACATTCTACTAAAACAAGAAAAACTAAATGTTTTTCATTGATTTCTAACTAACTTGTAATCTCTATTAGCTAAAGAGAGGTTATATATTTCTGTTATTTCGAGAGTCTCTAAAGATATCATTAGCTAGAGAGTCTAAAAAATTATGTGAAAGAGTCAAAGTCACTGTGATCATTTAAAAGAAACTGGAACTATCTAATAGAAAGATGCCAGAATCTTTCAATGACTATATGACTTTTTGTCAGCCAGAATTTTTTGAACTGCTTGCAATTTCATTTATGCAGAATCAAGTTTTAAGCTCTAGATATAATATTGATGGGAATTTTAAGGTGCGGGCAAACTGCATAATTATTTCTATAGGTTTATACTCATAGCTGTCTTTCATTTGTGGCACTACATTGCTTCTTTGCCTAGCTTGCACAGTCATAGGGGGAAGAGTCAAGACTTGTCACAATGCTTTGAGATGCGTGCAAGTTATGCTTGTGAAAGTGAATGGCAATAGAGTTGAATGAGTTATTGTGATCAGAGACTGATAATATCTTAGCTCGCAATGCCTGACTGCTGTTGGCTGTATCTGACAATCGATCAGCTGGTGATTGATCAATGACACTACTTCTGTTGCACTAGTCTTCTGTAAAACTCAAGTACAGCTCCGACTTTGTATCTTCTTAAAGTCAATGAAAGATAGATGCGACACTTAATTTTTTCTGGCAAGTGGGCTAATTTTGTTTCATCTTGAAAGATCGGTTGAATTGAAAGATGAGTTGACACTCTTTGTATGTTTATTAATCTAATGCAATTGTACTTCATATCCGAGTTTTTGAGTCGTCGTGATAAACCGGTTGTGTCACTATTTTTCTTTCCACTGCAAACCGAGTATCGCTAAAGGCCATTAAATGGCTACACTTTAAAATACGAACTTGCTTCCTAGTTGTAGTGACATATATGTGAGTATTGTGACACTAACTAACCATGCTGGCTGGCGATAGTTATGATTCCGTCAGCCTATAAGAGCCTCACTGGCAAACTTAACAATGATTGTTCTCAGACATAACATAATTACTGAACTCCATATTTTCTGACTCAATAACAGTTTCAAAAAGAGTCACAGGTCAACAAAGGTCATCAGATATGAGTGTTGAACAATATCCGTCTCCGCAGGTGTGTAGTTGTACTACCAGCCTTATAGGTCGGCAGGCGTCTCTAGATTTAATTTCGTACTGTTTGACTTTTGGGTAATCAAGCAATGATAGTCATATGAATAGGTAACAGATGGCAGTAGCACTTACAATTGAATTGGTGCTTCCTATCAACACTTGACTTGACATGTATCCGCTGAATTTGCTGTCAAGTTGCCTTGGCTGCGGGGTGATAAAAAGTGTCGTTTGGAATAGCTAGCTGTTCTATGCTAGTATTGCACACCTGACAACTGTTCCCACACATAAGCTATATTGGTTACACGGTGGTTAGCATGTTATGTACATGTTTATATGCTAGCACTAAGGCCTATGGCGTAACCATCTCATGGCTCTGTCAAAGCTAAATGTTTGTCCACTACGTAGTAGTGATAAGTCGCTTGTGAAACAGTTTTTAATAGTTATTGGAATTCGTCATCTCCTTCTAATGCGTCTGTGTTTAAATAGTGTTTACTGCTGGTGATTTCTATAAACATTTTTGTCATAGATAGTGGCATTGTAAGTTAGCTCCCTGAATCATAGCCGACACTTTCTCACCATACTAGAGAGTTTTGTCACTATGACAACTGTAAGATCAAAGGCCCAATTTCTGTCTGCCTTTACAAGTTAGTTTAGAGCATAAAAGAAAAGTATGTTTGTGATAAATTGCCCTATACCAAGTGTTGAAGGTTGTGCGCAATTTGTTTTACCTCTGTTTACACGAGCACATCTTATCTCTTAAAACTTGCTTACAAAAAGCAGTTTGCTGATACCAGCAAGGCTCAAAGGCTAAAATAACCTGAAATTTTATTTGTATCAATTTATTTACTTCTAGAAGGAGAAGTTACAAAGGACCAAAGAAATGGCACATATGAAGCAGCTTCGACTGACCATGCCCTACTGTTCAGCAGAGAATCAAGACTTCGGTGCTCTACAGGCAGTATTGGTAAGTTAAGACAATGTAACCCTTAAGAAAGTACGTAAACTGTGTCGTAAAATGTGTCGTCTGCTGATTACCAAGGTCACAGTGAAACCTTGAAAGCACCCTGCTGTGATGAGTTTGTTTTCACTTGTGTACTCTATAATATTCTGATTAAAATTACAGACTGTTATTCAGCTCTGGCTACAACAGTATCTATACAGTTTTAACTCTGAGAAAGTTCATGTTATTAATTCTGCTAATGATAGTTCAGGTCTGTCTAAAGTTGAGTAGATCTGTCATGTAACTATCGATTTTGGAACATGAATGGCTATGTAAGTTAAGGTAGTATTACTATTACTGTTATTATTGCTAAGATACTGTTGTTGTTACTATTAGTATTAATATTGTTACTATCACTACTACTATTAATACTACTATTACTATTTCTACCACTGCTATTATTGCTACTATTACTACTACTATTAATACTTCCTCTACTACTACTACTACTCCTACTACTACTATTACTACTACTATTATTACTAGTACTACTATTATTGCTACTACTACTATTACTATTACTACTATTACTATTATTACTAGTACTACTATTATTGCTACTACTACTATTACTACTGCTATTACTACTACTATTACTACTATTACTACTACTACTACTATTACTACTACTATTTCTACTATTATTACTACTATTATTACTACTACTATTACTACTACTATTACCACTACTATTACTAGTACTATTACTACAACTGTTACTATTACGACTATTACTGCTACTATTACTAACTACTACTACTATTATTACTACTATTGTTGTTTCTACCACTACTATTATTTATGTTATTATTACTCTTACTGTTATTACTATTACTATTACCACTACTAATGTTACTATTGCTATTGCCATTTCTACTAGTGTTGGAAGTGTTGATAAGAGCTGCTGTTATAAGAATTGATAGAGTAAAAAGGCTGCTCCATGAAGTCAAGAAGATCATTTGAAAGCAGAATATGAACATAACTTTTATATCTTTAGAATAAACTATTAACTATTTGATAGACATTCTTTATTAGCTGCAGTTAATTTGTGTTCCCCTCTACTCCTGTACATAGTTATTAAACTACGTATAAGCATGACTATACTATGTAAGGCCAAGTATTTGCGATAGGCCCCATCGAGCAAAAGCCAGCTTTTATAGTTCTGGCATGCAGACATCTTCTTGCGAGGGTTGATTTAAACTAACTGTCAAAGTCTGAACTATATGTTGGTTAATACGATAGCTTTTCTTTAAGTTTTTGGTTTTTGGAGTCATTCTCATCTCTTATTAGTCTAAAAATCGGGCTCAATACCCTTTTTTATCGAAAGATAAGAGTGGACTTAATGAACCTCTGTTTTTAGAACAGAGTCAATAATTTCAATTCTATACAAACCCCACCCTATTGAGCCATTTTATTAGAGGGAAATAATGTCACGCAAGAGAGAGATACTAAACGTCTACCCTTTTGAACTCACTGACCCAAACAATCATCAAAGTTTTCATGAGTCAAAGAGTAAATTCTATGACTCAGATTACCAAAGAATTAAGTCACTCAAATGAGTGAAAGGTGATGCAAGCTAATGCGGTTTTCTAATGGTGATGCAACAGAGGACAGAGCTTTTACTTGGATTCCAATCAAACTTAAAAAATTTCTTAAAATGAAACTTTTTCATTTTACTGTTAACTACAGGAAATACATAAGCTAAAAGCCATTTTGTTAAAACTGAACACGCTATTTGCAGATCATAAAACAGCGAGAGACAAATGTACTGTATGCGGTTATATGGTGAAAAACAGAGACAGAGTTCGATATGGAAAAGTATGCTATCATCAGATATGTTTCAAATGCTCTCAGTAAGTCACACTATATCTTTCTCGCTTCCAGGTTAAGTATTTGGGACTTAGTCTCTGGCCAAGACCTGTTATGGTACATTACACTTCATATAGGTGACCTACTCATGCATCTGTCCTACTAATGCAAGCATTGGGACTGAAACCGTATGTGTTTTGGTCCTCTATAATAGGTTTTCAACTCATCAATATATGCTGACAAGTAGCACTGAACTGCATTAGGACTAGGGTGCTGGAAGCATAAGACAAATTGGAATTTCGACCATACATTCTCATAAAATTCTCAAATCATGCTGAAATGAGAATGCAAAATAATTTTAGAGGGATCATCATAAGTGCTATGGAAAGTGCCTAAAAATATTGTCAGCAGTATCAGCACTACTAGCCTTTAGGTTTTATAATATATATGTATTGCAAGAGAGCAAGCATAGACTAGTGGTCTAGAATGTATGACCTGCAGAAGGCGGGGTGGGGCTCAATACCCAGCAAGGTCACTTCACTAGCTTGCTACTTTGAAGTCCTTTTTGCGACTGGGATGTTTCCAGTCATTGAAGTTTGCTTAACACTGAACTCAGGTATGCGCAGCCAAGATCACAGAGCCGATGTTTGTGCAACAATTTTTTTAAAAGCACCGCAGCCTCGGTCTGCAGTAAGCTAAGCAGACGTCATGCTCAACTTTCGAGGAATTGTTCGCACACACCCATTGAAAACATTTGCTTTCATTCATTTCCAAATTTTCATGGTAGTGTGGATGAGTCAGCTTTGCTTCGGGTAGCTTATTTCTATCAGAAACGTATTGAAAAGTATCAACATAGAGCACAGGTTTGCTGGGCTGATTATAGCTCCTATAATTTT
This sequence comes from Watersipora subatra, assembly GCF_963576615.1. NCBI lineage: Eukaryota > Metazoa > Bryozoa > Gymnolaemata > Cheilostomatida > Watersiporidae > Watersipora > Watersipora subatra. The sequence goes on along the minus strand of NC_088716.1, from coordinate 58,548,621 downwards.
GGTACAAGCTCCTGTTCAACCAGACTAGCCAACTGCCATTATTATAGAAAAAAGTATAATCATAATATTGCTACAACATATTTGCTCAAACTGTAGCAAACTATGCTATGCCATTTCTGTGGCATAGCCTGTAGTCCAGTATACATAGCTGTTATATAGGATGTTGCTTCAGTTTAAAAATGAACTTACACAATATTGCAGTGGATTTTATCAGAAAGTATCGGTATTTTTCTATCATTTGTGATTGCTTTTGATGTTTGACGTGATCTGATTTCCAAAGTGTTTCAAGGTTGAAATCGACTAAACTTTTTCAAGGTTAAAACACTCAGATCAAGCGAAAGTACAATTATGACCTCTATAGTTGCAAAAAGACCAACAGAATAGAGACATGTAACGCTGCAACTTGAACACAATAGCTGGTATCAACTATAGCAATCGTAGCAACTTTTTCTTCTGAGAATTTTAGCCACGATCAATTTTGGTCAATTTGAATCTTAAAACATCCTGACAGTCATATCATTTCAAATATAAAAATCAATCACAAATGATAGAAAAATACCAATACTTTCTGATAAAATCTACTAACATCTAGTATAAGCTCATCTTTAAACCAAAAGAAACATAGGCGTGTCTCCTGGTTATTCCATGGTGCCAAGGAGTGCAGTGCTTTCAACCACTAGATGTTTTGTTCCGAATGTGCTTAGTGTGAAGGTCAGTCAATGCGGCTTCTTAAACCCACATGCCTGGCTTCTTGGTGGTCACACAAGTAGTGCGTAAAGAATACATTGGAGTAAATGATGGCACTCACAGGTAACAACTAGTATCTAGTGTTTATGCCTCGCTACTTATGAAATATAAGACCAACATTACATCAAAACTCTAAGATTGGGTCTAGACTAAACATCTTTTCTCTTCTTTCAATACTTCTAAATGATTTGTTGCACAGATGCAGTATCCATTCAATTTAATGAATGGTTTGATGATAACATAAGTCTAAGGTGTTATGAGATTACCACAGTTTAAACTTCAACTAGGAATTGATTCATTTTATAAGAATACTATTTTGAAAAACTCATCTGCCGAAGTACTATTGTTCAACGGAACAGCTGTTAAAAATACACGCCATTCTCCATTGTCATTTTTATATGAGCTAATCCTGTTTTATTAGCCATCTGCTAATATATCTTATATGACAACCATTTAGTTTAAATTAAAAGATTGGATAAGCATGAACTACCACATATCTTCTTCCCATCTACACACACACACACCTGCTGGTGTCTATACATGTTTACTTTTATATCGATTGTTTATGGTCCTCATGCTAAGGTGTTTTACTACATGGTGCAGCAGCGGACTTCAAATACACATCTAATATCCTTAAGCTGATTCAATATTTGGCCGGAATATGTTTGTGCATTGACACCATTTGGATATTGTTTGTCAGAAAATACTTCTCTTTGCACAATGGACAAGATATTCGCGTCTCATTCACTTTATATAATATTGATAGCCAGAAATCTCTTTGTGTCAAAGTAAATATGAGGCTGAATGAGACGCTCAGGTATAATGGCCCTGTATTGAAATGACAATGCTACTAGGGCTGACCGAGTAGACAATTATCGATTAAATAAGATGCACTGAAATAATTGTCTGTCTGAATGAACTGCTGTGTAAAGGAACCTCAGCGTAAGTCTAATAACTCTCGCTGGTTAATTGTATTCCATCGCTGCCTCATTTTAAAACACTCTTATTATTTTACAGTAATCACATGGGATAATTATAATAGTATTAACTTGCGTGTATCAGTTTGTTACTACATCGCGAACTCAATTACAGTAATGTGAGTCTCCGATAAGTTATAATAAAAACTATTGATTTATAGCAATGCTGATGACGTTTGTGATAAGTGGAAGCTTCCTTAATTACAGTATGTTTGGTCGAAGCTGTTGTCTTTAGCACCTTATCTCATCTTGCAATTTAGTATTTTACAAAGTTCACGTCTAGTCAATATGTTAGTCTTGGTTGCTTTATTTCCCTTTTTTTAAGAGCGTGTGTACAGTAGACGCCTCTACAGTGTAAATAATTTGTTCCGGCAACACTTACCTTATAGGAGCTTTACAGTATATGTAGCGTGAAATACGATTTAAATACCCGATTCTTTTCCAAGATTTTCTCAAGCTCGCTTCTTTGGCCTTTTAAAATAAATTAAATGTGACTTCTTGATTTAATGACTCTACAGTTACTGCGGTATCATTGGTTTTTATTGACAACCTTTCCATTTTTTATCACTCGCACTTGGTTTAGAGTGAGAGTAATTTTTTGTTAAGTTGTGTCAATTTGAACCATTTTTTTAATTTTTTATACAGCAAGGTTTGTCGCAAAAAAATTCTAGCGTCTAAAACAAAGTAAAAAAATATATATATAATAGATACTCCGAATACCCACATACATGTACGTAGATTTCTCTCCCAAGTGGAGCAAAAAAAAATGATACTTTTAAAGCTAACTATGGAACTCTTGTTATCCAAATTGATTTTAAGAACTATAACTAGTTAGGTGCTTTACATTATATAGAAATCTCTTATATGATATTATATGCAAAAGCTTTATATAAATTGTGTATAGTCAGTAGAATTTATGTATAAGGAGGTTTGCGCTGAAGGGGGCGTCTACTGTATGGGCGTCTACTGTATGGGCGTGTACTGTATGGGCGTCTACTGTATGGGCATCTCCTGTATGGGCGTCTACTGTATGAGCGTCTACTGTATGGGCGTCTACTGTATAGGCGCCTACTGTATGGGCGTCTACTGTATGGGCGTCTACTGTATGGGCGTCTACTGTATGGGCGTTTACTGTATGGGCGTCTACTGTATGGGCGTCTACTGTATGGGTGTCTACTGTATGGGCGTCTACTGTATGGGCGTCTACTGTATGGGCGTCTACTGTATGGGCGTCTACTGTATGGGCGTCTACTGTATGGGCGTCTACTGTATGGGCGTCCACTGTATGGGCGTCTACTGTATGGGCGTCCACTGTATGGACGTCTACTGTATGGGCGTCTACTGTATGGGCGTCTACTGTATGGGCGTCTACTGTATGGGCGTCTACTGTATGGGCGTCTACTGTATGGGCGTCTACTGTATGGGCGTCTACTGTATGAGCGTCTACTGTATGGGATGAATGTGAAATGTTTATGTTGATGAAACAGAATAGAAAGTGTTAGAATTTTCATGCTTTTGATGTAAAATCAAAAACATTTAAAAGCAGAATCACAAAAAATGTCCTGAAACAGCAATTTATAAACTTACGACAACTAATATGCAACATAATATGTAATGTTTGGTTATTTGGGAGTTGTCTTCTCATAGTATTGCAAGAGTAGACAACTTAGCTTTGTTTTTAATGCTCTAAGAAAAAAGATAATGTCAGTTTCATTGTCTAATAGGATATTGGTAACTTTGATCAAAGAAGGATAACTCTACGAGTAAGTTTATCACACCAAATTGCTGAAAATTGTAATGCTTCGCCAAAAATAAAAATATGAATTATTCTTTTTCTTGCTTATTATGGTGTAAATTTCTACATACCTGACCTAAACAGCTTTCAAATAGTTCAGGTAAAGAAGTTTTTTAGCTTGGTTCATTGTTCTTTGCATATGATTCAATGTGCACATTGAGCTCTTAGCTGGCAATTTGTGGAACTCTTAAAAGTAAATTTAGAAATTATTTACCCAGGCGACAAAAGTGTTTATTGGTTTTTGTAATTGTTGCCGTTGAAGTGTTTTTAAAAAGTCACAAAACAATGATATGACTCATAATAGTTTAATAACAAAACAAACGCGACTATTGTTTTTCTCTACTGAGAGCAATGTTGCTTATCTAACTTAAAACATCAAGGCATACCTGAGACATGTTCAAGTGTAATTCTGTATTCAAACAATTGCATTACCTTTGTAAAGTCAGCTGCCGTAGTCCACAAATTCTATTTCAACTATTGTTCAGCAAACTTATTATTGTTGAGGAATTCTCTGGTAGCCCATAGCTTAACCGATTGCATCATTTGTATTTTGTTTTACATTTTGCCATTCCATTCTCTGTTTTCACGTTCTAGGGCTAAAAACTCAATATAGTGGCCTTGTTTGCAAGCCACGCACTAAACCAATCAAATTATAACAAAAGAAAGAAGAATTGTTACACAATATCTGATATTGATATATTGGAAACTATATTAATCTTTTTCTTATTCGTTGTAAAAGCATGTTCAATCTAACGAATTATATTTCTAAAGGTCTATTGAATAACATATATTTATTGTCCGCAAGCATTGATAATAAAAGACAAGTTTACATTCCTTCCGACCACAATGAGCTCTACTCAATTAACCACCATAGCACTGCCTTCCCTTGATTAAACCAACTCTATACAAATCGTTTCTTATCGTCGTCGTAGACGAGTATAGGTCATCATCACACATCGAGTCCGCTCAGCTCAGTTCACTAGTATGTGATTAAACTGCGAGTGTTATATACGATACATAAGCTGTGCAAACGAGTGAATACCCTGGCTGCTGCTCAGTATGTTACGAATATACGCCGATAAAGAGAGGTAACAATCTGTTTGTTTATAGAAATTGTTGAAATCGGTATATTTCAACAATTACCTTGATGAATCAAGGTACCTTGACAATCAACATTGCCTTTATCATATACCATATAGGGTTACTTGATTGGCAGATTGAGTCAAGCCTCTTTGCATTGCTTACTGGCAAGACAGTGAGCTTGGATTCCTTTCATCTAAGATTTGCCAGAATAAATATTTACTTTGAAAGAAGCTACCTATTGAGTCATTTGATGGAACTGTGATAGAATTCTGCTATCAGCTACCAATAGCTATGGTTTTTGAGAAGGGTTTCAGCCTAATATACCTTGTAACGCCGTTTAAATTAGGGCGCAGTAAATGAGAAAATGTTCTCACGCTTTTGCCCATAGCAGATTACTAAGACATAGACTGACAGTTGCTGAGTTACACTATCATTTACCATCTGCTGCCTTGCTCATTATTCTCTTTTTGTATCCATTTCTTTCGAATTCAAAACCTTATCATTGGCTTTAGGAAGCTCTCATTATTATGATAGATTCATAGACTGTGATTGCATCAATGTTATTGTGGAATGAAAGGTAATGATACTAGGGGGAAGTAATCTTTTATCATATCCCATCATCTCATTAGCTTACCGTCTCATAATCTCATTTGTTCTTTTTCTCAGTAGCCCTCTTTATTAGCATCATTAGTATCATTACTATCTAATAGACATCGACAGCGTGGCAGCGATTTGGGCAGCAGCCGCTGTAGGGCTATTATCTGCCCATTATATCACCATTGTATCAGATACATTGCAAGCACTGACTCCTTCCCTCCCTCTCAGCCGGCATGCATACTGCTGTGCCAACATTTGGGCTCGACTTGTAGAACAGGCAGCAGCGTCAGCCTGTAGTTTGCTATTACCTCTGGACACTTTCTGTTAGTCAAAGGACTATAACTACAACCAGATTGTTTGCTGAAGAAACAAAGAATCTAAAAATTGTAGCCATAAGCTTTACAGCACTGGTGGCATCATCTGCAGCCTTTGAGACCTTCTAACTGCCTGGTGACAGTCTTTCAATTCTGAAGATAGAATAATTTATGGATAAAATGCGGCAGGAGCATAGTGGGACCGACATGTCTCATCAATGAACAAAGCTTTTTACCACCAGTACTCAGGCTCATCTCCCCTGGAGTCCATGACAACGCCTCGAGAGTCACACTTCTAATGTACCGTTGCTACTCGCTTCAAAGCTAATAGAGCAATGTATTGCTGTTGTCTGTTGCCGCCGAGTCGAAAGAAAAAGATCAGTCTCACAAGGGAGGGCTTGTCATCTTCACCGACAGCTGAGGAGCTTCAGCAGAACATGGCTTGCGTCGGGCAATCGTACAGGAAGCTTTTATCGTGTCCTGCTAGAATGGAGGCTGAGTAAGTTTGGACAGTGTATTTATACAGCTTTATTATCTTCAGGGGGCTGATCACTCTTTTCACGCAGTTGTAATCTATTTCCAGTATTTGACATCTCTTTTGCTGGCTTAACTATCCGTTTGGTCGAATTCATTTTCATTTCTGCCTTCTATTTGCTTGATCACCTTTTCATTCCTTCAGTATATTTGGGTTCACGGACTTTCCATTATTGCCAAGGCTATCACAAAAAATAAATTTTATTATAAGCTCCTTGGCTGCACACAGTAGCTGGGAGAAATTTTAATTGTTTTCTCTATAAAAAGACTATTTTAAGAACCAAACCAGATTTAGAGCAAACTACCGTGGTGGTTTGCCCTTTGCTCCTGCTGTGCTGTCTGCATCACTGATTTAGATAGGTGTCACAAGGTGATTGTGTATGATAAAGAGTGAGCCATGATAAGGTTGATTACATGTATGTCATCCTCACCTTTCATTACACAGAAGCCATTTAGTCCTCCTTTAGCAACTCTATCCAATATTTCCCCAGTGAGTGAACTTTGTCAGGTCATTAGACATTCTTGCATGTTAAGAGAATTACTGGGACAAGTTGAGTATCTTACTAATGACTTGTTAGTCACAGCTTCTGGTGGTTAAGAACACAATTTATTACCTATTCAAGTGTTTCCACTAAACCACAAATGTATGAAATTAGAACAAATTTTAAATATTAATATTGATATATTAGCAAGTTAGCCAATGATCTATAAAGAGGCAGTTGGCTGCAATGTTTTCATTTATTTATTGAGTGTCAGACTAGGGCACAATCTATTAACTATGATGCTCTATATCATTACTGAGTATGCACTGCCTTCATTAGGCAGACAACTTCTACCTATCTGGTATACCATCAAGGAGAGAATAATTCTTAATCAGAGTTATTCAGTGGGAACTTTCGAACTTTTTAAAAAAGAATATTATTCAGTCTTAATTCTCTTGCTGGCTAGAAGAACCAAAACTTGACTTATTATATCCTAATATTCATAAGATAGAACAGACATCGCACAAGCTAATCACATTCTCTCAGCGCCGTAGCGATGGGCAACAATTGCTAGCTCTTACAAAATTAAATAGTATTATTGTTTGTCATAATATATGCTAATCATGCAATTAGACTAATTACCGGGATTACCTCATCTCACAGCTCTTGAGATGTTTTACACCCCTTCATCTAGACCACTTTTGTAAACTCACTAAATGAAGAATAATGACTCTTTCAACAAGTTGCACTGCTGCTGGATTTGAGACAAGCAATAGAGGAGAGTTAATTGGTGATAGCCATTAGACTTTATAAAGGCCATCTAGCTTCCCAAGAGAAGTTACCTCCTTGTGGTAGTTAAAATAAGAAATAGACCAGTCACCTTCATTCTGTATGTTGACTGAAAATAAGCCATAAGTTTTGATTTTCAAGGTCAAAAACATTATGTATATGATCATATATGATGCCAAATAATACTTAGTAGAGTAAGCAACTCCCATGTCATTTTCCATATGTCCAACTTTTTCTTTTCCTAAAACTACTCACTTTTGTATTAAGACTGTCTCGAAGTGTGTCAATATAGCACAGACAACCACTATGTGCACAATAATTCTAATGCTGAAAGGTAGAAAGTAAATGGTTGGTGCAAGTAATGACGTGATGGTTGGTGCAAGTGATGACATGATGGTTGGTGCGAGTGATGATGTGGTGGTTGGTGCAAGTGATGACGTGATGGTTGGTGCGAGTGATGACGTGATGGTTGGTGCGAGTGATGGCGTGTTGGTTGGTGCAAGTGATGACGTGATGATTGGTGCAAGTGATGGCATGATGGTTGGTGCGAGTGATGACGTGATGTTTGGTGCAAGTGATGGCGTGATGGTTGGTGCAAGTGATGACCTGATGGTTGGTGCGGGTGATGACGCGATGGTTGGTAAATCTGACTACCGTGGGTTAGAATCTCATTTGAGGCAACTTTTTTCCTCAATTTCCGAGTTTGGCTTTCGACAAACATGGCTTTTATCATAACAAAGATTGAGAATTATTAAATGCTTGTAGTCTTATTACTTGCTTATGATAAAACCTCATGTTAGAAAACTCGTCTAGGCTGTGTATCAGCTTTAAGCACTAGTGGAAGTATAAATAACATAATTCATCTTGTTGATCAAACGTTAGAGCGTGAACCAATCAAAGCTTTGACATGAGCTACATGTAGGTGTAGATTGTGATATTAGTTGTTATTTCAACTGCAATAATTAACAATTCCAACTTTCATTTACCTTTTGAATCATAATATGATTATGTGAGTCTATTATACCCACATGATTGCGTCTAGCATTTAGTTATATATTTTGATCTCATGGTTTGTGTGAACTATTTTGATCTGAGAAATTGTTTGCACGTTGTGGTCATCTATTGTCGCAGCACATAGCTGTCATTTTTATCGACCATCATTTTACACTGTCTGTAAAAGTAAAGTATATATTTAGAGCTTGGAGGCATCAAAAACTAGTACAAACACGTATCAGCTGCCCCTTCAACAACTTTACTCAAATATCAATTACATTTCACTGTCAAAATGACAGGCCTGCATAATGACCTTCTACTTCAACGCAAGAATATTTTTAATCAATGGGCAGTTCAAATTCTTCAGATAAAGTTATTACGTCTAACCACGAAGATCTAATTGAAGCGTGTTGGGAAGCAGCCTTGCCCTAGATTAGTGTTATTGACTAAGCTTATCGTCCTATATTAGCAGCAGATAATCGCTCCCTTTCAACATACATGTATATTAGCCCATCAGGGCAGCTGATTATCTCTCCCTTGTAATAGGTATTGAAGACTTATTTAGATTTCATTTTCATCAGCGGATCAAAGTAAATTTATGTTAGTGCTAAAATTCAAAACCTTAGCAGGGGTTCCTTAGTGTACACCATGTCATTAATTTGAACATTAGGAATGAAACGATTTTTACCAATTAAGTTTGTATAAAAATATGCGATATGCAATTGATAAGGAAACGCTGAAGGTATCTAATGTACAATCATGAACACCGTGTATTACCATTTTTACGACTTTTCTCACTTTACATAATCCAACTACTTATAACAGCTGAGAAACAAAAACTACTGTACAGTGCTTGTTATTCTCCTAATAAGGAAATTTTGATGACAACAACATGTCATAGCTTTTGTTCCTAAAGTCTCATCGCAAGCATGTTCGCTATGTTTTCGTTTCATAAGTTAATGAGCTACTAGTCTATCTAATAGAGTGAAGACCAGCAACCTGGTATATTGATCACAGCAAGCAAGGAATGACATCACAAGGATTGCCCAGCTGTAATTGCTCTTTAGCTGAGCAAATGGACTTCTGTTTCCCTTTTTACTATGCCTGGTCGATTAAACAGCACTAAAGCATTGTATTCATTGCTAGCAAACTATTGCTAACGTGTGCCAAATCTTGAGCATGTTAAAAATACTTAGTGCCATTATTCTATAATCTTCATTTATTGTAGGTGCGATGTGATACTCAATCCAAAGAATTATCCTACAAGGTAAGTTGGGTTGTATTGCTAACTTCAGGGAGATGAAGGTTCATTTTTATGCGCAGTTTAGTAAGCTTAAATTAGCTTGAGGCTAGTTTGGACTGCCTGAGCTAGCTTAAATTAGGTGAGGTTAGCTAAGTTATTTGGCGGGGGGGGGGGGGGGGGGGGGGTGTGCAAGGGGGGCATCTTTGCTTTTGGCTGCCTGAAGTAACTTCAGAACTTTTGTAACGGCTGTTTAATCATAAAGATTTTGTAGCAACCTCATTATCCATTTTCCGCGATTTCACAAATTAAGGCCTTTATAAGTCTATGTTCAAACCCTCATCGAATTTCTAAAGTTTCTTACCAGATGGAAAGTAATTATGTTACAGAATATGTATCCGGCTTGAGTTTGCCATGAATTTTTTAAACAGCAAAATCTGTTTTGCGGAGAACGCAATAGGGTTTATTTTCATAAAAGGTTTCATTAGCTGGAGTTATTTTTCCCTTGAAAAAAATTTAAAAGAATATGTTTATGTAATCAGAGTACATTGTATGTAACTCTAACTCTACATTATTACCTAGTTACTACGCTGAAGAAACATGCAGCTCACATAAAAGGTCTACTACCTATGATGAACCAGTCTCAGCTGTAGATCTCTCTCCATTAACACTATAAGCATAAATAGCATCATGAGCAATTCTTGCTTATGCTGTTGTTTAGAGTTTCCCACTTTTAGTTTCAAATTAATGTCACATTAAATTAAGTTTTGTTTTTTATTCTTGATATGAATAACAGTAATAGCAACTACAACACACTGTCATGAATTTATAGTCTAACATCGCTTGTGAACTGCTCAAACCATGAAAATCTTTAACCCTTTGAACCCTGGCCATTCTTGTCAATGCCTGTCAGTAACCCTGGGTAATTTGTTCAACGATCCGAAGTTTTAAAAGTCTTACTAAACATATCTAAATTTGCTCATAATACAATGATAGTTGGTGAAACTCTAGTAAAAAGGGTGGGCAATCGACAGAAAATGTCATCAAACAGAAAAAGATCGCACTTCAACATTATTCGAGCTGGAACCAAAAAAGTTTGTACGACTTTTAAAACTCGTAAAAACATTTACATTAGTATCATATCCATCAACCACATGTTTATCATCATTTCATGACTCAAAATATATTGGAAAATTATAGTTAATATCGCAAAATTCTTTATTTGCATCGCAATCATTTATGACCTACCAACGAACGAGTCGAATCGATTGTTTCGTGATGTCGTTCTAATAACATTTGTTATTATAACGAAGGAACTAGATAAAGATGGTTGAATGCGTTGAATAATCCTTCAAAAAGCAAGTGGTTTATAATACTGCTAGGTAAGCTTTCTTTTTTTCAAATAGAAGTATTTTCCTATTCTCATATGATTATATTAATCACAAGGGAGCTATGAAATACAGCAAGAGTACAAATAGAGCAAGTAGGTAAAGCTTACCTGTTACAGGTTTTCAATTTAAAGGTGAACTTTGACTGAAAGCTGGTAGAATTACTCAAGGTTACTTTAACTCACAATCTCACCATTCAAGATCTGTTGACATTTCCTGGATAGCTTGAGACAAGCTTATATAGCCATAATCTATCATATTAGAGCATAGCACCTGCACAAGATACCAGTTTCTTTAGATACCAAGCTTACCAGCAAATGACTCTTGACACACATAAGAACGTAGTCTCAGTGAACCCAGTTAAAGTGACACAATTGCTTATATCAGTTGACTTGAGTCCTTTTTTGCATTTTATCAACGATCAAGGAATGGCCAGAATAAAAAAGAAAAATCTAGCTGGAGAGCCATTGTCACCACAAAGCGAAAAAAACTGTTATCACAGAAATAACTCATCTTTTATGTAATAATCATGTACACCAGCTTGAGCATAAACAATGACAGGATATGCAAGCTCTTGGGCAGATGTTTGGCATATGCCTGTGGTGGTGCCGAGCACTCAAGCGTGGCTAGACTAAGATGAATAGGACAGGAACATTTCAGTTGGTTAGAAAAGCCGGTACTCGGAGAGTGTGCTACTGTAGAGCTTAGCAAATGTAAACAACCTGTTTCAATTTTATTTAAATTCAAACACTGAATGATATGAGCGATTTTACTCCAATACACAGTTTTCTTCCAAGTTACACGTAAGTATCATTGCTTGATGAGTCACTTGTACTCTATTTTATTTAATAATGTATTTTAATACAACAACATATCAAGCTTTCACAATTATTTTACTCAAAGCATATCTTAAATGTTACGTTCTATAGTAAAATGGTTAACATAATTGGCTTTAAAATATTATATTATATTGATGTTAGTTAGGACTTTGTGTTGAAGTTCATTTTGAAAATAAGAAGGTTCTTAGGCTATAACAATGTCGTCAAATATTTATTGACTTACTAGAATATTGCTGCTGTTTTTCTAAATTCATCTAAAGCGGAGATTTTTTTTGTGAAAAGCTTTTAATAATAAAAGTTGCTATGCTAAAATTTTAAAAACGCAAGCTTATAACAGCGGAAAAATGCAACTTTAGCCTTTGATCATCATTTCTGGGTATTTCTGAAAGAATAGCTACAGTCCAATTTTGTGTTAAAAAAATTATGACATCATGAATTGCTGTTAGGTCTTGTGGTTGTTCAAATCAGATCTTAACAGCAGTCTGTTGGACTTGCAAGGGATGTGATATGCTAATGTTCGCCATTGCATATATCACCATAAAGCTGGATTGTGCTTACGTAGCTAGTGCCTGATTTAGCCTGAAAATGTTAATAATCAGGGCATGGCAGCAAATTAGCAGATAAATTACCTAGTTTATGAGCGAAGACTGTTTGAATGACTGATACAAAAGGATTTCTATTATCTAACACACGCCTAGTGCTTTAATAGCTTCTAGCATGGCCAGATATCAACTTGACTAAATACAAATTTTCTTGAGAGAGGCGTTCTCTCATTTCTTCATGAACTTCTCTCAGATTTTACAGAAAAAGAAGTATAAAAGGTGGGTTTATTGCCAAAAAAAAGATATTTTGCATAAAACTTGAGTTGTTAATCCATACAATGCGAGAGTGTAATGCCTAGATATGCAGGGGAGACAATGGCGAGTTTATGGAATGAGTTTTGTCTGGTAACTATAAAGGATGGAAAACTAGGCTACAATTTGTTGCGTTTTTACGTTGTGTGCAGCTTCAATAAAATATGTTTATTTTGTGTCTCAGTATCACATCAGACTACACTGATAAGTTTTAGTATATCTGTTAACAGCGGTCTGCTGCCGACATTCCTTATGTTACGTGGATCATGACCAATACTAAAAACTATAATATAGATTTTCATTTGTTCATTGTAGTGAAAGAGCACTCCTTTTAACCTCTAATAGTGGTTATAAGGTTGCATCTGCTTTTCCTCTATGCTTAGAGTTGTCTAGAGTGGACTTGATAGATTCTTTGTTTTAAAGTAACGTGTTTTTTGTACTCCTGAATTCACATATTTAAGGGTCTTAGCAAGGATTACAAGAGCTCTGAGTGTGTGGTTTACTGATTCTGTCTGTGTTTAGAGTTCATCCCTTGTCACTCTTTGTGTACCAACAAGCGTAATAGTGGTTGAGATATGATTCAAATGAAGGTTTGGATAAGTAATCAGACAGCTGTATGATCGATTTATTACGAGTGCTTCGCAACTTTAATGTTTATGAGTCTAACTGCTTTGTAATTTATCAAACTATCTTGAAAACCTTCCTTATCTTTCTCAGTGATATCAGAATAGCTGTTCACAGCCATTCTGCAGCACCTTAAAATACTGCTTGACAACATAATATAACCGCAAACAGACAGCTCTTGGTAGCACATTTATTTCAGTCTCCTGTGTCGCCGACAATTCACAGATACTATCTAAAGTGCTGCTATATTTTTTGAAAGCCATGATGACCAGCAGATATAGCAGAGGTTGTTAAACTATGTATGGCTTCTGTCAAGGCATAACTGTCAACAAGGGGTGGATATAGAAATATTAATCGCTGATAAATGTTTGCTATATGGTAATATTTCCTTCCAGTGACACATTAGAGTATCATTCTCATTCTTTGAACTTGTTATCTTTCGGAAATACTACAAAACACTCGATGCTTAGGAACTTGTTGATTATTTAGACATTACCACCGTGTTGAAGTTTCGTTTATAACAACATTTCAAATGACCGTTTAAAATTTAATTTACTAGCCTTTGAGGTAGCTGAAGAGGTTGTTGAAACCTTTGAAGGTGCTTAGAGCTTTATGTTTGTCTGAAATGTTTGGACGCTTGACAAGTTAGTCTCATGACAAATGTTCTGCGAGTGTCAGATCAGCCTTAAATAATAGTTGGAACATTTGTCAATAAGTAATTCACTTTTTACCACCTGGCTTGGCGGGTGACATAGTTGTGAAGTCGTTGGTTTATCTGTACTATGCTGCAATAGCTATAAATCTAGTGACTTTACTGGCAAAAACATTGGAGATAAATGGTCCAATTAACCAGAGCTTTTGTCAACACGCATCATATTGTGCTTTTAATTACCAAGTATCTATGAGACGATGGTATGTCGACAGTTTGTGTTGTCACTAAATGAAAACGAGCTGGTGGGCTAAGAATAGTAATAGATCATATATTTAACTGAGGTGCATCATAAAATGAAGTTTATCAATAGAGTAACGCAGAACAGATTACCCGACTTTATGCTTTTTGGTCAACTCTCACTTTACTGGATTTCTCTTAAATTGTTCATCAAATTCTCTAATATTGATTTCGCAGAAAAGTTGTTGTGCAATCAATTATTGCTGATGCTTCGGCCATACTTCGGCCATATAAAAGTTTGTTGGGCTGGTCGCTATACTATTGTACCACCAAATCTAAACATATGGAAGCCTAACAAGTGTTAATGGCATCAATGCTATAATGCCTGTAAAATCATTTACCAGCAGCATGAACAATAGTCTATATAGCGTTCTCGTTATTGCGCTTTATTCATAGTCGATTACAAAGCTACGAATTGTTTCGGTTTAAATTTTTAGAGGCACGACACGTGTTATGAGGATGCATGATTCTTTCCTTAGGTTTTAGTCAAAATTTCAGTTTGCTAGTGAGCTAGAATTTTAAAATCAAATTGTGCCATAACGTTCTGTCTTCATTAAAGATTTTATAACATAGAAGAATAGTAGGCAGCTACTGCAAATTTTCCACTCTAACATTTGGTGGTAACCAAACTGCTGTAACTATTTGTCAGTATTTCAGATGTTAAGTTCTGACTTACATTCACTTTACTTTATTTTTACAAACCTTTACTTTTGTACAGTATATCTGATTATTAAATATCGTACATTTTCGACGTATTCTACTACACTCCAATGGCAGCAGTTTCAACACTCCTATGGCAGCAGTTTCAACACTCATTTTTATTCTTCAAATTCTGATTGTCTAGAAAGCTGCAGCGCTCATAGCTAATTGTTAATTTTGTAATGAATGTAATACAGCACTAAACAAAATATGCAGTAAACATTTTATGGTAAACATTGAAGTGCTAGCAAACAGTGTAGGTCAGCGGTAGGTCCTGCTGACCTACTGCAGATATCTGACTGTGGCTGCATCTAAATTGCTAATTGACATTTTCATTGCTTTTCATTTGCAACTCAATAGACAATAATAGCAAGTGATAGTTTTTTTCTCCCCTGTTCCCATCTGCAAGCTCAAAAGCAGCTTTCTAGTTTTAATTAACAGTTCAACAAAAGAGTGATATGACTTAGTGATGGCTGATATTATGGAGGGTGAATGTTTGTGGTTAGTTCTCAGCTAGTAATACTGATTTTTGCTGTAACTAGTAGGTCTGTGTACTACTAAAAAATCATAACATACTGGTAATCGAAATACAATGAACACATGCTGGGTGTTTAACCAAGGGGTGTGCACTCTTTGAAAGTATGTTTGAAAACACAAATCAAGCGTATCCAAGGAAGTTGGGAATGACATCTTGAGTTATCTTGAATAATGAATTTTCCGATGTCACTGTTGTACAACTGACACGCTTGTTGCCTTGGTCTTTCCCTCATTCTTTGCCAATTGATTGTTCTGAGCTTGGCATAGAAAGAGAGTATTTCTAATACATTATACGCAATCGCTGCAAGGATTTTCTTTTTGGCTCCAAACGTAAGTTATATTTATTACAAAGTAGTACAGTTACTTCTGCAGTTTGGAGGATATCCGCATCAATATCGGCTATTCAACTCCCTGCTTATGGAATAACATTTTTTGGTGTGTCTTCAATCTATTTTAGCAAAAGTCTGATAAAGATAACATCTATTATTTATTGCTGCAGACAACTGCTTTTAAGAATTGAAGATCAGTACAGTCAAAACATCTTGGAATTCGTTATCTAAAATGTCCAAAGAGGCTTAACTTGTGATCACTTTAATGTTTGTCTGTCTAAAATGTTGAAGATAATCTAAAATATTATCAAACGAAAATATTTATGAAGACATTGAGACCTCGGACCTCACAAGAATTATAAATATGTTAAGGTATTTATAATTGTTAACTACTCGTTGGCTGTATTGGCGCCTGCAAAAAATGCTTAATGTTTCTGAAGTCTCCAGATGCATTGTTTGATCCCTTTGCATTTCCCTTCTTTGGTATATTTTTTAACTGACCGCTGTCCATGACAAAATGCTTTTGAAAAACTGATCTTGCTGCAACTTACAACTTTGATATGGGTGTGCTAGTTCTGTTCCTTTCAAAACTGTCAACAACACAATCACAGACCGCAATAGTGGAAAAATGTGTGTCTCTAATTTTATTTTATTCTTGTTGCTTAATTTGTATAGGTGTATTAAAGAATATTGCTCAATTTGTAAATACAATATTGGTATATCAGAAATGTGGAATCGATAAATTTCTTGCTTTGCAACATTCCAATTTTTTTTACAACTTTTGAACCAATATCTTATGATCAATTTTAGAGAGGGCAGTATTTACTGACAGTCTTGCTCTTTAAAATCATGTCACAGCAATAGTACCAACCTAATTTAAATCAATCTTTGCCAATCCAATGTATTGAACTAATGATATGCAGCCCCCACTGAGAGCTGTATATCATTGGTTGAATCAAGCAAATCAAATCGGTGTTGTAGACATTGGTTAGTAATTAGTTTGTGCTATGATTATTTTCAATGTAGAGATAGGACAACTCCTTCAAATAATAAAGTTTCTTCACTCCAATGGTTGTAATGCATTTTAAACAATTGAACATGGTTTTGAATTTATGACCGATGACATCATTCGGCAATATGGCAGGACCGTGACAGCTAAAGAAGCATTATAGTCATGTTCCAGTCAATATGTGATAAATTGTTCATTGTAATAAACACAACTTTATACAATAATGTGTTGGCGCAGGTAACACCATAATGTCAGCTTTAGTTGTCAAATTTGAAAATGATTAAACGTTAATTTTTTGAGCTAATGTAGCTTTACAATGCGCTCAAACATCTGTCTCGCCAGCATAAAGAATGTACATCCGCCGTGATCTAGTTGAGCATAGGTAGACGATTTCGCAAAGTACAATATGCTTATGAATGTTAATCTATTCATGCTAATTTATAACTAATACAGAGCTCATCTGCAGCCAGCTCTGAAGGAATGTACCCAGCTGTATATATGTTCTGGTTCTCCACTCGATGGAGCTGCGGTCAGGCTAAGCACTTTATGTCATGTAATCACATAATGTTGTCTCCAATCGAAACTAACTATTTTAAACTGCACCAATCATAGTATAGATTATCCCTAGACTTCTACGGATTAACATATTGCATGTCATAGATGAAGTTGAACCAAAGCAATCACCATATTGTCTGTTTAATGTCTTGCAAATATAGGGAGGGAGACAACTTCAAATTTAGATGCTAATGTAATAATATTTCTGGGCTTGGACTTGAATGGACTTGATGGTACAAGTGAAAAATCGGTTTTGATGCTGTCGATTAGTTTCACCTAGTTAATGATGAAGGTTGAGGCCATAGCTTGTTATGCATAAGTATACGATATCAGTGAGGTCGCAACTCCTATTACTTCAGCGCACATTTTAAAATTAAGGTTAGCATTTAATAGCTTAAGGGTGGTTTAAGGTTAAAGCGTTTAATCTTATGTAAGCTAAATGAAGTACTATAATTTGAGCGTTTTGAATGTAGTTGTGCTGACTGTTTTTTGTTTGCCATGCGAAAGGTAAAAGGTTCATCTTAGTTGCTATGTGAGTGGTTAATGGTGAAAGATGAAAAATCTTGAGTGCCTACGCAGAACCTAGTCACGCAAGAATGAGCGCCAAAGCAAACCATTAATAATCAGGTTACTCGACTCTGGCTGGTTCGGCGCGTTGCTAGTGGTCTCTACTTTCAACAGTTCTTTTGGTCTAGCGATGAGAAGGCAGTGACTCGGAGATAGTGCAGCGTGCTAATCATCACTCTTTATTGCTTCTTGTGAACTTTGCTGTCAGAAAGACTATTTAGACAAGCCTCTGTCAGCAGGTGACTTTGTATTCAAGAAAGCGTCGATTGAAGAACTTCATATTTCTTGTGGGTACTTGAAGACTTGGTGGGCAGTGGCACGTAGTTGTCTAGCAGTAAGAGAATGTTCCGGAACAATAGCTGTTCTTCGGTGAGTGGAGCTTCTGAATTTGTGTTCAGTCGAACTGGCAGTATTTTACAACCATCTCTTCCTACTAGCAAATCTATGACTAGTAAACAGAAAGCTCATGGCCACGTCAGAACTAGATCTGGAGGAGGATTTCGAGGCTTGAAAATTATGTGAGTTTTATTAGCATATTCTTGGCCATTTATCGATAGCATAACAATGACCTTGCGGTTGGCGTTGTTGCTGGTTCTTTGCTAGTGTCTTGGATAAATTCTGAAAAGGTTTTTTGCCTCAGATATATCTATATTAGTTTTAAGATGTGTTGTTTTTTAGTCATTCTGTTCTTACTTTCACCAAAAGATTTTTCAAAAGATCTGTGCCATTCCTTCCTACATTGGAAGTAATGCATGTGAGTAGTTTGAAACTCTACTTTGTAGAAATCTTAGTTTGTCAGGAATTTAAAATTCAATATGTGGACACAAAAGCTTTGATTGAACGCTTTCATAATATGATTGTTTTGGTGATCTGGAGTGGCAAGTTGAATAACAGTTCCTGGTTTACTCGTGTTAAAATTGGCAGCTTAGCGAGCAGCTGAGTGTAGTTGCTTAGAGAAAGCTAGAGCAACTGAAAGGTAAAACATGGTGCTCTGGGTTTAGTGTTTATTTAGGTCAAGATTATCTTATTGGTACACATACAGTAGATGTCTAATCTAGAAAGAAAATGGATAAACAATGATTTAGATAGCTAACTGAAGATAGTTTTTCAAAGTTTATGGAAGCTGCGTTCGACCACATATAAACTATATAAAAGGGTGGTTCACTAACTATTAAAGCATGAATAATATGGCTTGACAAGTGCCAACGTGTTCAACAACATTCTTCATGCTCCCACACAAGGAGAGATAAAATCAGGAACTGTTCTGGTAATGGTGTTATTAAGAGCTATTCATGGTCATAGGGTCCAGATTCTGTAGCAGTGTAAGAGATCTGTGCGCTTCACATAGCACAACCAATGCATTGTTCATTTGTGAGCGTGACTATGTTGGTGTGAGAACTCCTAATGATTTGTTCTGTATAAATAGTTCGACTTCACATCTTCTATCAAGTTTAGTTTAGGAGTTAATGAACAAGCTTTTAAATGCAGGCTATAATAATAATAATGTGTGTCCGCTGCCTAGTGTCAGCATCATATATACTTTTGGTAAGCTTTTTGATGCGTTCCTTGATCTCATCATTACCTCGGAACATCATAAAACTAATGTGGTGGAATGCTGTAAACAAGTCCAGGGTTGCTAAAAGAATGCTTGTGGTTAATTGCTTACTTTTAAATTAGGTTTGCTCAGCTATAAACCCAGTCATTAGACACAAAACTAAAAGATGGTGATTTTGTTTTGTTAGTCTTGAAGGAATAGCAAGCCTGTGGATATATGTATCAACAGCAGAACTGTTGTTGATGCAATGTTGATGCTGAACTAATTAAGACTAAGTTATTTATTTCTACAATTATGGAGTTGACGTTATTAGAAACCAAGCTAGCTCATAGCTGAAGATCAAGGTCTTGCTTATATTTGTGTGGATGTGATGATTTCACCAGAAACATCATAAACATCTTCATGTTTGAGTATTCATCTCATATTAGCCTGAGGAAGTCCTAATGATAGTTGAAAGGCATCGCCCTACCTACCCACTAGCAATAGCAATGTGGAAGTGGTGATTGCGGCGTTTACCATAATTTCAGAAGCTTTAGAGGCTGGAACAGTGAGACCAACCGAAGCCAGCACACACCCTCCGATACCATTTGTCTGCTTTTTGTTTTAGCTCGGTACTTAGAGACTAACGGTTTTCACTGTTACTATGGGTACCACTTTCCGCGAACTTCTCCAACTCAAAATTCTAGTCTGGTAATTTTTCAATAGCAAAGCCCCATTTTAATTACTCTCAGACTAAAATGTGGCTTAGATTTATTCAAAGAATTTTTATCATCTTTGCGCTACTCACCTGTACGAAGTTTCAAAGATCAACGTACTCGAGCCTTAGCGATAGAGTTCTTTGATCCGGAAGAACATATTGTCCTGTTGCTATGACATGGATTACCTACTGACACATTTTTTTCTTTTTGCGCAAGAAATTTTTTCTAAAGAACTATTTTTCATCCAGTTTGCACCTGCCCTTATAACTGTTGGCAAGTGATATACCAAAACTGTAGGCAGCTGATCAGTGGCTAAGATTACCATCATTTATCCAAATTGACAAAGCAATAAGGTGGTAATGATATGTTTTTGGAGCATTACAAATGTGTAGTTCTATCATTCAGCTCGCATTGCATGTTATTCAATTTTAGTACCAAGTGACAGTAAAACTTATATAAGATACACTAAGAAATGCAAATCCGTGCTTTAGCAATCAGATGAAGTAGGTCTAAAATAATTCTGGCTCAGTTTGTAGTTCGACTTCAGTGTACTGTGTGTGCGTGTCTCAACTTGAGTTCATAACCCATGTAATGAACAGATGGTGGTCGGCTAATCCCCTCTGTTAACCTCTCAGTTTGTCTTCATTTTCAGATCATATTTTATCACATGAATGTTCACACAAAAAATAACATTTATTCTCGCAATGATGCATGGTTTTCGCATGCATCAGTGCTAAAAGCTAACCTGTAGCCCTTGAACGCGAGTTGTGGTTAGTTTGGGCATTAACTGGGCGTAGAAGAAAGAAATATAACAAAAGGATTAGATACGTGAGTCCTTGTAAGCCTGTCATAACATTGTTCACTCCAAGTTTGCCCTTTTCCAGCTGTTCAAGACATTAAATACTATGTTAAACTCGGTCACCTTCTAGCCAAGTCTAGTTCCAGAATATTATTTTTCTATTTATTCATTTTATTTAGATCTAAAACTAAATAACGCTGATGTGGTACATTGAGTTTGAGTTGAAAAAACCGGATACATTTATACTCTAAATGACGGATTATACTCGTGTCGTTGCGATGCAAGGCTAGTAGACTCTGAGTTTATCTTATAACTTGTCACCTGACTAGGTTTAGACAATGGCTTTTTAGAACATTTGGATATCAGCTGAATTTGGTAACTCCTAGTTTCCTGTCTGAAAAGAACCAGAAGGATTAATAGCGAGATGATTTCATGCCTTTGTGTGAGCTTTCCGTAATTTGAGTGTATCTTTCAAGACTTATTGTGTTAGGGAAACCTCAGTTAAGTTTTGTGGTGAGTTTCCAATTGGAAAACATCTTTAGATGACAAACTGTGTATTAGTCATAATGATGCATGAATGTGTTGGCAAGAGAACAATTGCTTTAGATCATGTTTGTAGTTCTTTAGTTTTGTGAATCATCTCCTATCTGTTTTATGACGGGACAAAACAAAAACTTTGACTGGGCATAGATAACCTTCAGACTAAATGTTAGTAATCTCAAAAAACTGAGAAAATATATTGAAAGAAGACATGCCAGTTTTTAATATAAATTAGAGATGCATTTCTTATTTAAGAAAGGCCACTGCTTATTGGTTGACAAAAATGAAGCACCAGTCCTATCAATGAACTTATAAGAACTCTACGCAAATAATTAAGTCCCCGGAAAGTTTTTTATATAATGACAAGCAACTAAACACCTGTTTAGATTATTTTATATTTAAAATGTCAACGTTTCCTTCTGCATGACTAAAGCATATAAAAACAACCATTTATTGGAATCATTTCTTTTCTACCAACATTTGAAAGAGAGGAATAGAATTATTGTTCGAACACTTACAGCCAAGGTGCTTCCACTGCAGCATATAAACTAGACAGTTACTACAGAATGTCTTTATTTTTATGCTAAATCTGAATAATTGCTGCCACTATATTTCACTGCTTTTATGTTTTTGCTGCCGGGAAATTTTCATGTTTTCTTGCCTAAATATATACGGTTGTAACAAGTAAATTGAAAATTAACTTTGAGCATAGTAAAACTGTTTTCAATTTCATTGAAAACTCAGTGATGGCAGAATTCAGTTACTACAATGGTTGGGAGTTGTCTGTTCACAATATATAGCACCATTATAGTGGCTAATTTTAAAACTTTGCAATCAAAAATTGTTCACTGGGATGCTCTGCTGTCTAAGATTATAGAAAGAAAAACTTCTCAGTAACATTTTATCAGATTTTGTCACAATTGTAGCCAATAAGTCGCTTTCAGCAGCTCAGGATAAGTATGGTAGTTTTGAGTTATTGTTCAACCTTCAGTGTTAGCCCCTTTGCCAGAGTTTATGTAATGGATAAAGAAAGATGCTGTCATTAATCATTATACGGATATATTTAAACACTATTATGACTGTTATCGGGTGATTAAAACGCCAGATGTGTCACAAGTATGTCCTGTTTCCATAGCAAAATGTTTTACAGATTTTAACAGCTGAAAACGTAGCTGGCTATCGTGGTAGTTCACAGCTTGACCTGCGATGACAGATGTAGTTTCCATGGAAACTCACTAGACTGTAGACTGACACAGAAGACTCAAACTGACATGTAGAAGTTGTCTCTCCTATGACTATTATTCACATTAAGAGTGGACAACTTGAAAGTAATCTCTGTGTGGTTCTATGTTTCCATTATTTTATGTATAAACTTGTAAAAGATAAAGTTTTATAAAAATTGTTTTATTGCTAAATAAAATATTAAAATAAAATAAATAATCATAGAACATACAATTAAATAGTAACATTTTGCTTGAAAAGATGAGTTACACCCACCTAATGAATGTATTTTCTGTATATTGTCATACATTTCGCAACTTTGTGTCAAATCAATTGTGGAAGCGCTTGCAAAAATAGTTGGGATCGCCCAATGCTAAGCAGGTAATGTTATTTGCATTTAGATTCATATAATGCTTTCATGATAGTGTTTGAGCATACTAATAGATATTTAATAGCCTAGCCAAAAGAGGTTTTGCACCACATAATAACCATCTCATGCTGTGCAGTCGGTTGTATTTGACCATTTGTGGGCAATACATAAGATAGTCAAATAGCATGTTTCAAGTCAGGCCATTTGTATAGTGACAAAACAAATGACAAAACCGTTACACTTTAAGCTCACCACCAAAGTTTAAACTCATCTTTTGACTGTGACTAACTATTGCGCTTTGACTATGGAGAAAGTGTTCTGGTTATAATAGTCTCGACTTACACTGTTTGGAAATTACAAATGCGCCCCATAAAAATATAAAACTTGATATTTAGCATCTTGTTGTTTACGCCGTTTGTGTTGTAATCGATGTAAACAGTTGTGAACTAGTTTATAGCAGATGGTTAATTTATACTTTGCTGACTTATGTCACTTAATATCAGTGATACACCATTTCGGTTGTATACACCATCTTATTAAAATTTACTTTAATTTGTGTAGTAGGAAATCGTTTCCCCTTTTTCTAATAAAGTATTATTTTATATTGGTTATTGCAGTTTATTATAGTACAGTAGTTGAGTGTACATATAGAGTAATTTATTTATGTTTTTATTTACACTGAAATTCAGGTTACACCATGACTTGAGAAAAGATCAACTTCGCAAATTGAGGACTTTCCGTAGCTTTAACTGATCACATAGTTGGATTATCTAGCCATTAAGATTGTATCAATATTACCATAAAGGGAAAGATTATAGCTACAAATATATTTTTGCTTATATCTTCAACTGAATAACTGCAAGTCAGACTGGACATCTGAGAAGGCCTCGTGTCTATCCGTATTTACGCGGTACATCTATAAACAATTAAATATAGAAGACTTATAGAGCTGTATTAAGTGAAAATATGATCATAAATACTCAGTATTTTTGCATTAGCAAATTAACAATTAGCATAAATTATGATATGATTCATAGACTGTTTGCTTTGCTGATTCACTTGAGGTCAGTCTGTTGATATTGCTCCTTTAGACATTGGTCTGTTTATATAGCTGTCTCTAATATTATCATAATTCATAATTGGATTTCAAATACTATTATGACCTGTTATGCAGCTGTGGTGCATGGATAAAGTGTTTTTTCTGCAGCTATATTCATTAGCGAGAACATCTTTAAACTATATATTTAACAACAAATTCTATAGAGAAAGAAGTTTTCTAGCCAGGTTCATGAAATTTTGTTATCTAGATTATGCCTCTGAAATTTGTGCTTTTTATCTTGGCCCATAATTGCCAAGTCTCCCGGTTTGGCCGGGACCCTCCAGTTTTTTAAGTCAGTCTCCCTTTTGCACAAAATCTCCCGTTTTCCTTCAGCTTTTTCAATAAAAGTAGCGGTTTAATTTTTTTACTTGCCGTTTTCCCTTTGTTTAGTAGTTGCGAGCCTTCATCATCACACAAAGTTAGCAACAATAAAACAGATCGCTATTAAACCATATGTTTGCCATAAAACCTGGGCTATTTAGATTTAGCAACATTGATGTCTAACGATTTGCTCTACAGTTTTTCATCAATAAACAAAGATTATACATGGAGCTGTGACATATCGTTGGCAAACGACCATGACCTCACATTGATAGTAGAGTACCTGAACATTGAATAAAATTGTGGAAGGGCCTCATATCTAGGTACCAATGAAGAAAAAAATTTCACAAAGAAATCTAGGCTTCAGATTCAACTACTACATTTACTGTCAATCTCACAGTTTTTTCTCAACTACTTGGCAAGTTTGTCTTGGCCTTATATATAACTCACTACATCACTTGAACATTAAGTATTTGCTATTTTTTTAACATATTATTTTGATCAGGGATGATAGGGCAAGTTTAATTTGCCATAAAATATAGTAAGACCACTTACGTAGTTTAACATAATTAATGAGTTTGTGTGTAGATTGTCATGACAGCCTCATGCTAAAATCTGTTAAGCTAACTAATACGTTGTTGTAAGTTTCCATGGTAACGCCACAATAATGGCAGTGGGCGGAGTTAGTGACTGCTCCTCCACTCGTAATGAAAGTTGTGCGTGCGCAATTGAGCCATATACAGCTAAGCCTGGAGTAATTTATATTGTATATTGGCTTTCTTCTTAGGATATACTGGGTCTTGTTTAGTGTTGTTTCAAACGATTGTTCGTCTTAATCATTTAGCAACAGTTTGTCAATGCACCAGGGACAAATCGCTAACAGGAAGCCAATAATTTGCTTTAGTTAGTATCTATCAAGTAATCACTTTACTAACTGCTCTCTTACACTGCCTTTGTGAACTGTATCTGCTTGGATATACAATCAATAGCTGCCAACCGCTGCCAGTTGATGAAAGAAGAGCTAGTCTAAAATTCTTGACTCCGGATACAATCAAGCGGATTGTTTGCTCACACTAGTAATGGATTAATTTCTGGAGACACCATCATTTTAAGACCAAGATATTGTTGTAGCGATAAGTTCTAAAGTATTGTTTAAAACTATCAGCAACGCTAACTATGACGAGCGCCACTATCGGATATGAAAGCGGTAGTGACTTGAATTTAAATCGCTATGAAAGGAAATCTGCTAGGTTTGGTACAGCTCTTAGTAGCAATGGCGACGGATCTATAGTAAGGCTTAGGCGAGATACAGATGCTAGTTGGAGAGGATCTTTGCAAGATTTACGAAGGAAAATCTCGTCATGGCAAAAGTAGGTGCATTTATAAGACAAGAGATTATGGATTTTTATGCACTTGAAGAGTGGAAAACTGAACTTTATGTTTTATGCAAGCATGGTTTTACTGTCGTCAACTATGCAAAGCTCTATGAAAAGCATTCCTTTCGCTGGTTCTGAAAAGCAGGTTTGGGAAGCGGCTTCATGTAGAAGATTAGCTTGAATATCTTTGGCTCACCGCAAGGCCAGGTGCATGCTTGTAAATTTGACTTGTACCATATTAGCCAGGGAGAGCTGTGAATGAACCCATTACACAGGCTTACGTACATCAATGTGTCATTGGTGTGCAATCGGAGCACACGCCACAAAGAGCTGCTAATAGCAATGTCAAGCAAACCAGAACAGATATTTTGGTTTCATCTAGGCTTTTCCCTTCTTTGTTTCTAAAAAAATCCATGAACTCCGTGCTTCTAATCTATGCATCTCATGCGCTTGTGATCCCTTCATCAAAGATCATTGTTATTGACATCTAGTTGACAGACTGCACTCGGAACATCACCAGGCAAAGTAGCACCATATAGTTAGGCGGTCATGCCAGAAGAGTTGTGTTAATGAGATCAACAGCCAATAATTTGCTTTCTCTCTGCATTACAGATGTTACAGACATTTAGAACTAGTCGAAACAGTTTAATAACAAGGCGAATGGGTATTCTAACCTTTAGTAAGTATAGTTAAGTTTAGTGCGCTTACTAGGGATAAAATCATCACACAGATCAAGGATAAAAAACGGCAGTCAAACAAGATTTATAGGTTTACTTTCAAGTTGACTACTGATCAAATCTTTAGCACATCTAAATTCAACTGTTTGCCTCAGCACTAAGCAATGGCTGCTTGGTTGCAGCAGAGGCAAGAATGATGAGCACGTGTGTAATAATCATTTTGGCCAAACGAAAACCAGCCGTGTTGTGTAGATGTATGTTACTAAAACTATTATTTTGATGACAATGACCATCTGACCGTCAACGACTATCTGTCATACTGACTTTCCTGGTGATAAGCTAGTCATGCTTTCATCTCATACCTCAGGGAGATATGCCTCTCAGCAATCATTAGTTATTTATAAATTAACTGATAGTACTTCCATCCAGCAAGACATCACAGGACATTGTTACTAACCAGTGACCGCAGCAGTGTTGACCCACACCAGTTTGACTTCAGCCCTAGCCATCTTACTTTAATAGGCTGTTGCATAACCATGAAGGGATCTCAACACTTGCTAAGATAAAGTACTGTTTGTATGGCTAATTTCAGGCAGTTTGAAGCCAAACCTGACAAAAGTAGCTGATCTTAGTATCACCCATACTAAAAATTGTTTAGTGACTTACAAAAAGGCTCCTCAAATACCAGTATTAGGCTGGGCTGAAGGTCGTATAGTCACACTTCTGTTTCGAATTATAAAATAACTGGTTTCTATTAGGTTACATATAAGTTCCCATTGAGCCTCGTTCAATGCTATCTTTGTGCTATACTCCGGAATCACTCAAAGATTACACACTCATGACCATCAGATGATTGTAGACTGTTCACCTCTAACAAGGCAGACTTCATGCTACTATCGCTCATGCCTGATATGTTTCCTTGTTTTAAACTTGTCGAGTTCTTAATCTTAGTTAATGGCAGAAATCAACTCTTTAGCAAACCTTTAGCAATACGTGAATCAGCATTAACACAATGTTACCTAATGCTCAAGGTGGCATTTGCGTGACCACAGCTTTCCTGCAATGCTTATGATCCACACCTTAAACACATGAGTTATCCTGAGTGAAAGCTTTTGTGAGAATTTTGTGGTTACGGAGCTAGGTAATGCACTCAGAATCTAGTGTCTAATTGGACCACAATAAAACATTTTTGATTGAAAGCAGACAGCTGTTGAAGTATCGTATAACTGATAGCCTAGTCAACCCCATAGTAGGCGATGCGATTGTTTGTAAACAAATTCAACTAAAACCCTGTTTAAATTATGTTGCAACAAAGAAAATCAAATCCCATTCTTCATAATTGCTTAGCTGCATTGTCTTTGGATGAAAAAATAAATGCCGTATAATTGAATCTTTGCTTTGTTGATCTAAGTGATGTGATATAATAAGGCTACGCCCATCTGCTAATAGCGCATGCCTGCTAGCCAACTGTTTTAAAACAAAGTTTTTAAACGTAGCTATATCTTTGTTTTAGGCCAAAAAAAGGAGGAGTTGATGAGCCTCTGTATTGCGACTCGCACAGAAAGCCAGTAACCAACGGTGCGATGAGGGAGTCCGATAATACACTCGACTTGTTTGACCTCATTGCAAGGACACAAAACTCCAGAATAGACGATCAAAGGGCTGAGCTTCCTGGTATAATACAGGTTGGTAGGGTTAATGCAACAACACCGCAATAGAAGCTAATATTACCTTTACTCGCAACTTATCAATCAGGGTAGCATGAAACTATTTAGGGAATACTGTTACAGAACATATAGACCTATGAAACTGTGAATCTATTAAGAGAAAGAGGAGATGACGTGGCTGTGAGAGCCTGCTCCTCCCCTTATAGTCGTTGAGTTTTCCGGTTGCAACTTCTCACCACTTTTACTGATCAATTGCTTCCTACTATCACATACCATATAATATTATGGGAAGTCTCCATTTTAAGTCCATGAAATATTAATGCAAATGAATGCTTTCACCTCCGCCTATCGTAGGCTTTAAACAAATTGTCGACTACGGGTTGTTTTAAACTTCATACTCTCTGATGAAGTTTAATGTCTTAACTCATGTTTGTGTATTTGTAGAAATGCCGATCCGTTTCGCACCTTAACAGTGAAGCACAAAAGTCGACAGACCATGAACGTGTGGCTGAAGTAAGTTTATGTCATCGCTCTACAACATCACCAAAGGTGTTTGGGTATTAAATTGGATGCAGTCAATGCACTTGGTTGAGAATCTCCAAAGTTTTCCCTCGATAGAATAAACATCCCAGTGATGTGCGCACTAGATAATCGACCGATGCTTGTGTAATCAGAGAAGCTTGGACGTAACCTAATCTTTCATGTGAAATGCATGCATGCTAACGACACAAGATTAAGGCTTGTAAATGTCAGTTACAACAGTTTTAAAACTGGCCTTGCCCTAGTCTATGGCTTTGGCCTTCATTCGAAACTAGGCAAAGCTTTTTCTA
The DNA here is from genome assembly GCF_963576615.1 of Watersipora subatra. Classification (NCBI taxonomy): domain Eukaryota; kingdom Metazoa; phylum Bryozoa; class Gymnolaemata; order Cheilostomatida; family Watersiporidae; genus Watersipora; species Watersipora subatra. The sequence continues at coordinate 58,519,567 of NC_088716.1, read as the reverse complement.
TAAGGTTAAATACACACAGGCCGGTTAAGGACACAGGCCGGAAAAAATATCATACGATCTGCCTGCTGCATAGCAGGTGGTACCCGGCAGTCCAGCAACACTCAAGTCTTATTAAGTGGCACGCGCTGTCTCTGACAGCGAGCAAGCAGCAGCATGTATTGACTGTAAGTGGTTACTGGAAGAGGCGATTTACTAATTGGAGAGCTACTTGTTGACATCCCAAATAATTATGATTCATTCAGGACGGCCTCCAGATACTGACCTGAGCCCATCTGTTAGTTTGGCTCATTTAAATACTGGAGATGTGTTTTAGGTTGTCTTTTTAGAGCTTGTCTTATGCCCTCAAACATTTTTATAAGCTTACTACTTTTTACTAGCCAAATAACGGCTTCAAAATTGTAAAAGTAGTTCTTAGTTTTAGAGTACCGAAAAAATCAAGCATTAGTTTAAAGAGATGCCATATTTTTATACTTTAGATGATTAGGCAAACGAGAGGTCCATACCCACAAGTCATGGAGCCAATGACTGGGGGTTACTGGGCAGAAGGTTTCATAGACAAACGACAGAGTGATTCTGATAACATGCTGCGCACAGCAGACCTCGACATGAGAAGCTTTGAATTACTTCGCGGCGATTGTCTCAACCACTACAAACGGTATTTTGTCAACCAGGTAAACATCTATTTTGTTGATCATATACTAGACTACTAGTTTTTTATTATAACAATTATAATTCTATAATGCAGCGTTATAATTAATTTTAATAGTGATGACTATGTTCTGGTACCTCATTGTATATTACTACCGCGCCAAGAATTGAACTGGCTGTTTAATGCTGTGATCACAGTTAATTTCTCCTCGATCCCATCAATTGCAAACTTGTAGCATTAATGGTTAGGGAGGCAAACCCAGTCACCAGCAAAACTAATGATCCTCTTCACATAAGCTCTCCACCTTTTATGCTCCATCTATTTGTAGCTGAAATGACATTATACCATACCCTAGTGAATTATCCCTGCTGTGTGAAACTGCCTACTAATTCGATAATGTTAAGCAGCAGGATACTGTGACACGTGAGGGCAGGTGATATAAATGTATGCACGATGCACCGGACTTCAAATTTCCTAATTATTTCAACAGGAACACCAGAATTATCTAGCCCAAGATGACATTATTGGACCGGTAGTGGTGTCTATAAAGAAAGAACACCATCCCGATGCTGGAAAGCTCTACAGGACAATAGTACGTACAAAGGTGAACACAGTACATGAGCTGGTCAGATCTGACGGAGAGGCAACTGAACCCTCAGTACAAGGACTTACAAAAGTGAATATTTAACATTATTGAGATCGAAATTAGGGTGGTTTTTTGTCAAAAGAAGGAGTAAGCAAAAGTTGTCATTTTGTGTACACGAAGCTGTCATAGCAATGCTCTTTCTGAGTTAATGATTAAGCCAGCAACAGAAATTTTGAAAACCTCAACTGATAAGAAGACAGTGCTCTTTGTTGTTGGTGCCAGTGTTGCAATGTATGATCACAATAGTAATCACCAACGTGTTCAAATCGTTAGCAGATTTTCTAACCTTGTTTCGCTTTGTGATATCAGAGAACCTAGATATTGGGCATGGCAGCATCTGTTGTAATTACATTTAGCATGAGTCAGCGTACATCGATTTCAATATTGTTTTGTTTTAGGTATGCAATGACAGCATTACAACCAACAAGTTCTACCCAGTGACTACACTGGAAGCGTCGCATCTAGTCAAGGAGTTCGATGATCGGTTCATTAGTCGAAATTTTAAATTCGGAGTGATCTACCAAGCTGCAGGACAGGTAATGGCTAGAAATAGGCATGATTCGTTTATGGTTTAGAGATCAAAGTGTTAAACTAATTGTTTTAATGACTAACTGTTGCCCTTTTTTCGTTTTATGATTTTTATAGGTCATAATTTGAAAAACATTTCTCTTTGAAATAAAATTGTTGCCAATAAAGTACTATAATTATATATAAACTGACAAAGTGATCCCACATAGATAACTTTCCAAAAGTTGGTCATCAAAATATCCATAGATATTTTTAAAAACGTAGGCGATATTACAACTAAAAGTAATCACGATGACTTCCTGTTGATGTACTATTTACACCTAAGCAAATGATCTTTCTTGCCTTAAGGCTTCCTTTTAATCACTTCGCAGCAACATTACATATAAGAAATTAAACAGATCTAAAAAAGGAATTCTTAAGGTAATTGCTGCTCTACCTGCGTAGCCGCAGGCACTCTGATATGTCTAACTGCATGTTCTAGACTAAAGAAGAGCAGTTCTTTGGGAATAAGAGCACAAGCCCTGCCTTCAAAGAGTTCCTTGAACAAATTGGTCAGCGAGTTCCATTGCAAGGTTTTCATGGATTCCGAGGTGGCCTTGACACCATCAAAGGGCAGACTGGAGCGGAGTCGATACATACAGATTTTGAAGGCAGAGAAATTATGTTTCACGTTTCTACCATGCTGCCATACACAGACGGCGACACACAGCAGGTATGTTTGCATTTCCCTTGTTTGTACCCTCATATTTTACTAATAGCTTATTTGTGGCTGAAGAATTCCATGCTTATTTGCCAGCTGGCTGCATTCGTTAGTATCATCGCCATAGCAACCCTGTTACTTGAATGGTGGTTGTCAGCTTGCCCTTAATGAGGAACTTATACAAAATTTTAGTGGACTATCAGAAAGTATCGATATTTTCTGATCATTTGCTATTGTTTGTGAGGTTTGAGGAGATTTGACTGGCAGAATGCTTCACAATTAAAATTGTCAAAACCTGATCGGAATTAAAATGCTCAAAATCAAGTGAAAGTGCGTTTATGATATCTATAGTTGCAAAGAAATCGACAGAATAGGAGCGCATAACTCTGCAACTTCAACGCAATAGCTGATATCACTATTAAGGCAGCCGAGTAACTTGTGACGTCCTTTCAGCACATATTTTTCTTCTGAGCGTTTTAACCGTGATCAAGTTTTATCAGCTTTAATTTCAAAAAACTCTGGCAGTCAGATCACCAAAAACACCAAAAACATTGCAAATGATAGAAAAATACTGATGCTTTCTGGTAAAAGTTTATCTTTAATGGTTAAACTACAGCTCGGACAGAACTCCTGATGTTGATTCCCACTGTAATTTAGTCATCAGTTTTGTTTTTCAATTTTTAGTTACAGCGGAAGCGCCACATAGGAAATGACATAGTAGCAATCGTGTTCCAAGAGGAGAGCACCCCATTCGTGCCCAACTCGATTGCATCACAATTTCTTCACGCATTTGTCATCATACAACCAGTAGAGGCGTGTACAGACAACACTAGATACAAAGTGAGTATCTCTGAGGCTTGTCTTACATAACGTGTTGCTAGGTCACTATCTATATTCATAAATGCAGGCTACGCGAATGGAACACAGGCATAAGAGGTATTTATGCTAATAAGGCAACTTGACAACTTGTTAATAAGGCAAGAGCGCCCTCATGTACGTACTTGAAGTCTCTTGAAGTACAACTCAGAATAATTTTTTAGGATATTTGAAGCAATGCACCCATCAAAGGTATAGAATGTAATGACAATACTGTCATATGTGATGAATAGTGTTCTATTTTTGTAATTTGTTACAAAGTAGAGGAGTCCATCAATAGCTATGCTACCTTGTCAGATATCATTAGGCTATCCTTATCAAGTGGATTGTTAGACATAGCACAACCTTTCCATCCGTTTAATGCTAATAGATTAAAACATGCTAGTCATGAAATAGGCATTTTGGATAGTTCTAGCATCTTCATGAAAAATAAATTTAAAAAGACAAGGAAATTTAAAAAAGAAATTTATTGCGAAGTAGGGACCTGTTTTAAACAAAAGTTGCTAATTCAACAGATAAGTGTAGCGGCAAGAACGGATGTTCCCAATTCATTCGGACCGATGCTGCCCAAGTCCAAACTCGTACGAAAGGATCAACTTCGGGAGTTTCTTCTAACAAAACTCCTAAATGCCGAGTATGCTTGCCATAATGCTCCACAATTCAAAGACAAAATGGTGAGTTTTATGAATCTTGCATTTTATAGCATTAACGTAACGCCATAGTTGACAGTCGGGAGTTCAACAGTCGATCATTGTCAGTGCAATCCTCTGTGGGGTTTATGTAGGAACGGACAAAACTAGCTTATTTAGCCGAACTTCATGAAGAGTTGCTAAAGATGACACTGGATTCCTGGTGTGGTTTACCTTCAGTGGCACAAGAAAAAGCTACCATCAATCTATTTGATTCATTCAAAAAGATCGCAGTGAAACGCATCAATGACACCACTTACAATACCAAACGCTCTACCTCCAGCACAACCTCCTCGGAGGGTTCAAAGACTCCAACTCAGGTAAACACTGATATTCATTCGGTCAGAGCTTGAAGTCAACTTGCTGGTTGTTAGAAACTAAGTCATGGGTTCTTGAACAACGTACAAGGAAAGAGTGATGAGACATGGAGTAATAAAGATACTAAATCAGTTCCTGTATTACTCCAACTGATCCTTATGCCGTGATCTCATCCACAAGCATTAATGACCATTAAGCTTGACTGCAGAATTGTACCCAATAGCGCAGAAACCTATTAAACAAACCTTAATACGGATTATAATAAATTTTGGAAAAGTTATAACTATAAATTATCTGCTTTAAAAAAGTTGGAAGATGAGCAGCAAATCTAGTTGCAAGATACACATATCATTATGATTACATTACTACTTAATTCTTATATCCGTTATTTAGGAACACAAGATCACCAAGTTACCGTACTCACACAAAAAGATGCACTCAGAAATTGTGATATCAAGCCATAGCGCTTCATGGGATCGTAACCCGTCTGCATACAATAAAACTTGGAATGAAAGTACGAGTCTGGCAAGCTACAGGTCTCGTGGTTCTTCTTACAAGTCTGACAGCAACAGCATGCGCTCAGACAGCAGCCCCAAAGACACCACCAGGTAAGATGCAACCCAAGGAACAATCGCTATAGCTGAGGCAGTACTTGACTATTGTATTTAAATTTTGGCTAAACCTTCGCTAATCAGAGTTTCTTAGCAAAGCATTTGAATAGTCGGCGTGTTAAAAACGTGAGCAAATGCTACATATTCACTGAGCTACTATTCATAAAGGCTGCCAACAAAATTAATCACTAATGCACTAATTACTAACATCTACGTAATCACGAGTGAGACTTAGCAGATCATTATCCTAAATAAAATCCTCACTCCACTTGGATTATCTCTTAATTGTGTTCTTCATTTTCACTGATTAGTTGTAATCCGAGTCCTCTGTAGCTTTCTGCTCCGACCAGAGAACTCTGGTCACACCCCTTTTTGTATGATGATGACTCAAATACAGAAATGAGTCACCAACTTGAGCTCAATCCATGATTCAAATTTCAGGGCATTCAAAAGCAACGGTCGATCAAGCTCTCCGACTTCATTAGGAAGCTTTGGTGTTGAAGACGATGATGGATTTCTCGCCCAAGAAATTGATTCCGACACAGGAGTGGTAAGTTTATCCTTAAATGACTTATACAGAGTCGCACTGATTTTTGAATATATTTTGTATCATGTGTTACATTCAACTCTGTACTTAAGATACAATGATGATTAAGGGTAACAGAATTTCCTGTTTTTGTATTAACTAGTTGTCAATATTCCAGCCTTCAAGTAACGCACATATGCTTAGTACCAGCAAGCATAGGTTATAATTAATTAGAATGCATCAGTTACAATAATCATTGTTCTAGCAGATATGTAATTTGTGTTTCTTTGTTATTGAAGGGCAGCATGTCACCAACTGAAACCCCACATGGGACATGGGAGACACGAATCAACGTCAGCAAGTCCTTCAACGGAAGCCCATCTCCATGCAGCAGATGCCCTAATTGCGACCCTGACCTAGATTACGTTGCACTACTTAAACGAGAAATTTTAGAGCTACGAAAATCCAAGTCACAATATTCAACCGAGTTACACGTAAGCCATTTCACTGTAAATTCAATGTCTCTGACAGTCCGGATTAAATGTGAGTAATCATTGCTACTAGCTACCAAAATCTATTTCTAGCATTATAATAATCTTATTATAGAACCTAAAAGCGGAGACACAGGAGTTGACGAAACGTGACAGGAACAACAGAACTGATTTGAAGGACAAAACTAAGCAGAACCTTAAACTTCAGCATCAGCTGGATGAACTTAAGAACCAGAACCAGTCATACCGCACAGAGCTGAGCAAGTTGCAGAAGGTAGTCGCAGGGATGTCTGGGGAGGAGATCGTCTAGTCTTTCTATTCATCTCATGTACACCGCTATACTCATTTTAACTGGTTGTTCGCAGTGCTATCGATTTAACTTAACATGGTGCTTTTGATGGTTCACAAATCTTTTATTTTAGACACAACCGATATACAAGCTATATTTTTATACTATTTTGTTTTTGCTATCCCGATACCTGTTCTTAGGTGAGCAGCTTTATGTATAATTATGTAGAAAGTGTACATATATTTTATTTATGAAAGAAAATCTTGCCAATGTTTTTGGCTGCCAGTTTTATCGATAGACGCTTCTACATATCATGAGATGGAATGCTAGGTCAATTTGATACCATATTTTACTGTTTTATAAGCTTTCATAGCTTTCTATCAGACACAAGAAAAGGGAGCAGTTCTTTACCTATTCATACCTTGAATGCTGCAAACTTTTTTCATGTGTTCTCGTATTTAGATAAACGCCGTTCTACTGGTATCTGGTGCAATATGTGGTATAGTAGTTAAAGATGTGTTGAACTTTTGTTTCTATGACGATGTCACGCGTTATGATGTATATATTTATTCACCACCGTAATTACCCCATTCAAATACACCATTTTTGACACAGTAATTGTACTTGACTATTCACTTACCATTAGTATTAAAACTTGAGCAGTTGAACCTCTAAGTATACACATCTGACAAGACAATAATGAAGAGCTCATTGTATATCTCTCAATGATATTTACACGTAAATATATACAAAAGTATAAACAAACAGTCATTACTGCTACCAAAAGCCGCTTCAATACAATCATGAATTGAATGAAGATTTAACATGATGGTTGAACCTTCAGATGTTAATAACTATCCGATGTCATATAGCACCCTCAATGGAGAACAATATAGCCTTAAATCATGAAGAGACACAGACTGAAGCTAGCCAGGTAGCAGAGGTACCACGCCCGCCACTATAAGCCTAAAAAAACTTAGAACATCAGCAAGCGACATGACTGAGTACATCCCTAGACAGAGGGTGGAGGGGGTGGTGGCACCAATGATGACTGTGAAGATGGAGGTGCCGGACTCGGTCCACCAGATGGAGGAGGAGGTGGCGGCATTCCTGGTGGCCTGTGTCCTACCCCTGCAACAAACATAGATACATATCTAAGGTACGACAATATAAAGCACCATCAGAGAATCATCCAGACATGCTCAGTTAGGCTCACCTACGCAGATATGGCTGTTAACATAATGCTTTCGGTTTGTTTGAACCCTCCGCTAGTAGGAAAGTACCATGCAAACGGATTAAGTGATAATATTTACATACCTCCTGGCGGTGGTGGTGGCCCTCTTGGATTCATGTGCGGAGGTGGTGGAGGGCCTCTCCAGCCTGGAGGTGGAGGACCTCGATTTCCTGCAGAGGAACAAAAATGATGAGGAGATAATTCATATTTGATTATAAAGCATAATTGAAGAGAGGAGAATATTCACACACGCATGCTTGTAATAGAGGGCTACAAGTGCTACAGGTAGTCAATCAGGTTACCATGACACCAAAATTATGCCTTCATATCCACCTAGGAAATTCTTCTAGTCACTCAGATATTACATATAAATATAAGCAGTAGATGAGAGAAAGTGTGGCGTGTCGGATATGAGCAGGTGCATATATTTAGGTATCAAGGTTGTTGGAATGTGTGAAAAAAAACTAATTATAAATTGTTGAGTAACAAAACATGTCACCGATCCACAAACTGACGAATCCCTGAATACAGAGGACTTTTGTTTCCTTCTACACGACCAACTAAATGAAATGACGCTATGTCAGTTATAACTACTTACAGAAAATGCAAAGACGCCTAATCCATATTTGACGTAAATATTTACCTGAGCTTAAGATAACTGGAAACGGAGAAGGAACATATTTTCTATGTGACAACAAGTTAGCTAATAGAGGTGATATCAGATGTGGCTACCTCTGAATAGACCATGATGAAAACTTGTAAAACCACCATCTACTTATGGTTCTTCTCAAATAGTCAGTGTAACAAATGCTTCCGCAGGCACATTGCAGGTCTGCAAGAGGTGTGTAAAGCCTGGTTCCCATAGACGTCGCAAAGCACCCGCGACAGCACTGCAGGCTATTGCGGTGAAATGTGAACCTACACGCCGGGCACCGCTGAGTACCGCCGGTAGTTGCCGGCGATCAACGCAAGAGTTTGGCGTTGTTCAACTTTGGCAAAAAGTCGAAGGCAAAGCCTTCCCAAAATGCACTGTACAGGTGAAGGTCACCATTATCGAAACGGCATGGCGAGCGAACATTTTATGTGATTATGCGATTATGTTTAGCGATGCAGCTTTATATGTGAACAGAAGCCGCCGAGCCTAGCGTTGCAAGCGTTTTGCTGCGCAAGTTACCGCCGGAGTGTCGCAATCGATATGAGAACCAGGCTTTAGGCAGTATGGCAGGTGTTAACAATTGGATCAGACTAGAATCACAGCAGAACTTGGGTTTAAGCAGTAATGACAGTTATGACCTTTCATATAAAACAGACAAAAGAGAATACCATTGCAGCACTTGGAGCCCTGCCACAAAAGTGATAATGGTAGCTGTTCGCAGCATCCTTTTAATCTTGATAAGCTGTAAGGCACTTTTTGTCACCGAGTCGAGGTTTTGTCACCATTTTCTGATATGATAATGCATTTAGACAGACACTGGTTGCCTAGACTGTAGTATTAAGTATTAAGAGTCACACGGATACTTGATTATAATTCCTATATTAAAATAAATCCTTAATTTCATGCGCAGCTGGCTGAGTTTTGCAACCAAATGAAAGCAGGAAGCCATTGCGCAAACCTTGTTCCCTTCTTCACAAGAACCCCTGATGAGCGAGCAAAGATGAAAACAAACCAACAGATTAGCGGTCTCTTCGTTATGCTGCATATTCATACCGAATCGGTAGAGACTTTTTGTAAAAGCTGAACAATTATAATAATATTTAACGAAAGTTAATCAGAATGCTTACTGAACCTATGCACATTATTTTACTTCTGGAACAATCGTTGATTATAAGGCAACGACAAACATTGATAGCCCAGCATCCCGGGGGATCTGTACGTGGGTTGAAATGATTTGCAATGCAGATATGGAGCTGACGCGTGGACAACCATCCACAGTAGACACGGGAAGTAGCTGTCAATAGATTTGTGACAGAGAAGCCTTCGTAGCACTGTGCTTTTACATTTAGCATCGTGTCTCATATACATGCAGAAACCTCTACCAGAAATTTCTGTAAATATTCAAAGTTTGCATTTCCCTTGTTTATACCCTCACATTTGACTAATAGCTTATTTGTGACTGAAGAATGCTATGGATATTTGCCAGCTGGCTGCAACTGTTAATATCATCGCCATAGCAACATTGTTAGTCAAACCGTGGTTGTCAGTTTGTTCTTAATGATTACGCTAACAACTTAAGCAGAACTCCTGATGTTGATTCCCACTGTAATTTAGTCATCAGTTTTGTTATTCAATTTTTAGTTACAATGGAAGCGCCACATAGGAAATGATATAGTAGCAATAGCAAATACTAGCCGAGAATTCACGTTTTTGAAACTAATTAATCCTTTGGGTTAAATCGAGCGAAGTAGTGATTCCACCATCACTAATATCCGGCACCCTGATAAATGCAATAATAATGTGATGACAACATTTTGCACAATAAAATAACGATATTTACAAAGTTGCTTGTCCTTAGTAACGAGAATGGATGCGGGCACAGGAATAACCTCAACACAGAAATACTCATCTCTGACGACTCAGAAAAAAGTCAAAACCTTCAGCTAGGCTCACACTAAGCTTGCATTAAAAGCTACACTTCGTATCATTTATTATAAGAGATGCTAATATTAGCCTTAGGTTGATAAATTGAGAAACTGGTTTACCATTAATTAAGACGACCATTTGCACACGATATATCGAAATAATCGAGATCATTTAACAATCGTACTAGTGAGCTGAGACAGTCTAGAGATCATGTTTTAATAGAGTGTTGATATTATAACGATTTGGGACACTTTATGAGCATGCTGAAATGTAGACTAGCACAAGTTCCAACCTAATAGAGATTATTGAATGATGAATGCGTAGACCTACTGAATAGCACAAACTATGAGTTGCAACAGATCTTGATGATATCTACATGTGGATATAAATTATATGGCTCCATATGCTGATTCAATTTATGTTTTGTCTAAATGTTTTATTTCACACATTGGGAAAGAGTGTTTTGACACATAGAGCTAGTGACTAACAATAGCAGTGAGCAAGATAATATCAAGGAGTCATCAAGTTGGACCTTTAAGATAAAGCTCGGACAGGTTCAAGGGGCACCGTAACAAGATGGATTGGCAATGGGTGATATTGACATGACAGTTCACAAGGTCTAATGGAAAGACTTTTGTACTTACCAAAATTTGGAGGGGGTGGAGGCATCATGGAGTTAGGAGGTCTCATCCCGGGTGGAACTGGCGGAGGTCTCATGCCTGTAGGAGGTGGGGCTCGCCAGCCTGGTGGTGGCCTCATCCCGGGTGGCGGAGCTTGCCAATTAGGTGGGGGAGGCATCCTTTGCTCAGCACCCGAAGGTGGCGGTGGGGGACCGCTGGGTACAGTGCCAGGCGCGCCTGGATAAAAGGGAAAAGCACTAAAAAACCTTGTCAAGGTCTCAATTAATAGCTAGTAGCTACGCAGACTACCAGCATTACGATCCTTACCTCCGGTGAGCCCGGTAAAAGCTGTCTACAATATGCGGAGAACTAGTAAATGCACTGAAAACTTGGTGCAAAATTACATTTGTGTCACAATTTTATAGGGGTCTGCATTCAGTGTAAGCTATATATGCGGATGAGTCAGCGTTGGTGTCATGAGGGATGAGTCAGCGTTGGTGTCATGAGGGGAAACTGAGGGCTGTTACATGTACACTAGTGTTGCACGCTACAAATTTTTGAGCTTCGAAATTGTGGTGTTGATCGTAGGAATGAGGAGGACATATTTACATGATACGCGGGAGTGGTCGCACAACTCCCAATTGTTCGTAGCTGACGAGTTTACATGCTACGAAGAAATTGTCGCACAACTTCGCGCTTTCTATATTAGCCTGTTGCGCTTTTAGCTTCAGCATGGCGCATATTTTATACCTGGGCTGACACTATTATAATGCCTCCAAGGTCAAATGTCGAAACGTGTGGGAAATTTTCTTTCAAATTCGGAGTTATCACCGTATATTCTGATCACTAAATCTAATTAGCTATGCTTGCACTTGAACTATTTATCACTATACTATTTTCAACAGCAACAGCATTTTCTTCTACAGCACTAGTCTTCAACAGCATTTAAACTTCTTGGATTTCATTCAGTATAGAGAAGAGGAAGGTGTTTTAAAACTGGTAAATATTTGTGTTTTGACATTTTTAAATAATCGTGTTTTAAAATATTTTTAAACTGAGCTGTGTGGTGATGCTGTAAGGACGTCACCAATGAAGACAATGAAAATCCAACCTCTGACCGCAAAGATTTGTGCAATAATACGAATATTGATGTTTACATCATACGCAGTACCTCATTGTTAATATGATGTTTTTAAAAATACCCCCTTGATTCAGAGGTTTAAATCGCTTCGAAAAATTTAATTTGCGACATTTGAAACCATTTGCATGCTACAAAGATGAACAACGTAACAAAAATTAGTAGCATGTGACACTAGTAATACATGTATATCACTAGGGAGACTGATTCTTCTTAAAGGTTGACTTGCAACAAAATTCACATTACAGTTATTTGGTATCAAAAGATTCACCATGTCTTACTCTGTTGTGTTGTAGGTGCCAAATATGTGGAAGTGTGATTACAAACTCTTAAAAGCTCAAAAACGAAAAGCCGCCGTAGATTGGAATCTGTTTATTTCTCTGACGTAGTCATGAAATTTGGTTATTGTCTTGTCACGTGATGTTCTCATGTGAATTGAAAGGCCAATAAAAAGCTCAATATGAAACTTCTCGTAGCACTAGTTTATGACAAACACTTCAGGTTTTACCAAAGACCCTGTATCAAATGTAGATGCTCGCTACTTTACAGTTTTGTTTCGGTTTGGTCTAATCAGCAAGTCGTAATCTGATCATGTGACCCAATACTTCGCAAATAATTTCTGCAGCACTTTTCGATTATCACAAGTGGCCAACAGGCTCGTCATGATTATCAGACAATGATATGTACTCTTTCAAGCTAAAGCTAAAAAATTAAACGAATTTTTTACGGTAAGTTATAAGATATCACTGCTAAAAGTGACAGCATTACAATGACGATAAAACAGACGCGTAAGAACAATAGACATGGCTTTATTGAATGCGTGAAATATGTTTGTGAAAATATTTCGACGAATAAGGTTGCATGAAAGTGTAAACAGGTATAAGTGTAAAGGTATATCACTAGAGTGACTGGGTCTTGTTTGGTATATCCCTAGAGACTGGGTCCTGTTACGTATATCACTAGATAGACTGGGTCTTGTTAGGTATATCGCTAGAGTGACTGGGTCTTGTTAAGTATATCACTAGAGAGACTGGGTCTTGTTAGGTATATCACTAGAGTGACAGGGTCTTGTTAAGTATATCACTAGAGAGAGTGAGTCTTGTTTGGTATATCACTAGAGTGACTGGGTCTTGTTAGGTATATCATTTTTAACTATTGACCACGACTTACACTGCCTTGAGTCAATCTTTACCCTTACAATATTGCCAACTGTGCTTTGAATATTCTAACTTTAATATTACGAGATTTTTGAAAGCTGCTGTTTTCACTGGCAGCGAACACATCTTTAGTGCACTAATGCACTTGGTTTGATCGTAGAGATGTGTATCTAGATGCAAGATATGAATCCACAGACCAGCCTAGTTCGATTCAACTAAGTTCTTATTATAACAAAACTTTTAAATTATATTGCTTTTATATAAAATCAGCTGGAAGTCCAACAACCTACAGTAAAAAATGTTTTTACTGAATTAATATCTCCATTAGACGATATTTAACCTGCAGAGGTCATCAGGTCATGGAAACTCACAGAAACTTTGAAATCTTGACTCAAACGAACCTGAGGGATAATCTCACACTTGAAGCTGACTATATTGTATAATATAGTACTATTTATATATTGTTACTCATCACTTGGCCTTTACCACTGACTGCTTAATCAACTGAGACACAGTGAGTTACAACTTGAATATTTGCGGAGGAAGTCAAAAGGCAGAAAAGAAAATTTGTTAATGTGGAACAAACACAGTATAAGTTATATAGAAAGAAAATGACAGTGATATGATAGTTCTTTACAAACTACACCTACGAACTTGGCTAGTAGGGTGAATAAGCCACAAGATTTAACATATCAAAAAGAAAAAAACCACGAGTTTTAAAAATACGGTAATTATCGGGGAGATCCACCATAAAAAAGCGTTTAGTAAAGGTATTAATCAGCCATTACCAATGTTTGGTAGCCGAACCCACCTACCCTGGACATACGCTTCACAGGGAAAGTTTACCATAGCAGGCCACCGAATATTCTCTATAATTAAGCTCTTGCACAAAATAAATTTCATTTACGCAAAGGAAATACCACACTACGGGTGAGACATGGTCTGTAGAGCGAGTCACCACAAAATGCAGCCATCAGCCAACGAGTGAGTCATCACCACTATTAAATTATTATAGATCAGCTGGATGAGTGTAGGCGATGTGAACTTTGCTCCTGCAGTTTCAGATGGCTGGTTTCATTCAGCGCGTGCAATAGCCTTGGTTTACTCACCGCCTGGCTCTATACTCCCAGCCAACAGAGGAATGCTGACTGCACAAGGTATAATCGCCATATTAACACAAAATTTCTGCAGGACCGTCAAATGTACAAATAATTTCTAATAAACTGTTTATAGAATGCCATAGTATAATCAGAAACACTGCACTTTTACCTGTCTGATTGACAAGCAGCCAATAAGAACTGCTGTTAAATTGAAGGGGTGTTAATATTTAGGAATACAAATTTGAAACTTAATTTACTCAACAAGAGAAATGCTTATTGTAACCCTGTTAGTATGAGGGCATCCTACACCAGTCTTTGTCCCATACCTTTAGATCACAAAACCTAACTCTGTCTTTACATAATTACAAAGAGGTACATGCAGGAGTGTTTAGTTGTGGCCTGTAGGTCGCTAAGTGTGACCAGAATATCCTGTGGTGTTATCTCAGCTTTCTGCTGGTATATTTGGGTATTATGCGCTCCAATAGATGATCATTTTAGTGCATTCATCTAAGGCTCTAAGCACATTCCTAGTTCAGATACTAGCATAGCGTACTTTATGAATATTTGTTTTCTTGCTCATAATGTAGATATGATTGCCACATAAAATTGGTAGCTTTATTTGCCTCATTGCAAGCGTTTTCTGTCAGTGTGACAGCGCAGCAAACTCACTCAAGCACTTTGTGAGACTCATTACAAGACAACTTTAGTTTATCAGGAGTAATTTTCTGGGGTACCATTTATAATCATTCGTCATGTGTATGCCAGTCGATGACAAATCAACATCATTACGGTTACGCAGTTGATTATCTACTCAACTGCATAACTAAAACAATGTATTACTACGAGTGACCGATTGCCTCTTTTTAAACCTTATTTAAGATAACGTAGTTCTTGTCACCCAAACGAATCCTCCTCTGAACATACCTGTAGATATTGGGTCATTGTTATAGAGTCAAATTCTTAGGGTGCATATTGCTAAGCAATTGAAATACATAACAGCAACACATAATACGCAGACCGAGGAAAGTCAACTTATAATTAGTTTTAGTACTAATCGAAATATGAAAAGTTAATACTGTATGCAGTAGTAAAATTCTTGTCACCACCTTCAAAATAAGAAAGCTCCCAATAATCCTTCAGAGAAACCACAAACAAGATGCATGGGCGTATGTTAACTTCCTCAAAACAGTAAATATTCTGTGAATTATGAGCAACCAAAACTTTCAACCAACCTGGAGGTGCATTGAAGTTAGGCGGGGCAGGAGGAGGACCTCCTGGAAACCCTGGAGGTGGAGGCATTCCTGGCGGCCTCATTCCTGCAACAGACATGATATACTCTGCAACTCCAACACAGATCAACGAGTCTTAAACACTCTGTATACCCTAAATACACAGTGTTATAGAATAAAACAGCCCTAGGTTTCAGCAGGCCGATAAATAACTTTTCGTGAATTGCTTTCGAACCGAGAACCAAAATTTGGCAGAATAAAACTAAGAGTTGTCGATCAACAGATTCACAGAAACTCAGGTACCAGATAACATCCACTGCTGTTAGTATAGTTTAGTGCAAACTTGTGTAACGTAATAGGAGGCAGCTAAAAACATAAACGTAACTGAAACTCGATGAAAACAAATTTTACAAACCCGTGTTTGAACAATTCCCTATTTAAAAACTAAGATATTAAACTGTAAGTGAGCGGTGTGGTGTCTGAATGGTCTAAAATAGTGATAGATTATATCGCTGTTTTGATCCACTCTAAAAAGAAAAGTGAAAATAAAGGCAACCATTTAAAATTATGCAGTACTTAGTGGGGTCAGCCAATGAGGTCAGGGCAAAGTAAAACTCCTTGGCAATTCTCAAATATAAAAGGAAAGTTTTATGAATGAATTCTTCCAGCTCGTAACTCTTTCAATAAATTTAAAAATCTCACTAAACTTTTATGAAGCCTTTTCTACAACACATATGATAGTGAAACTCAGATAACTCAAACTTCACGGGACCAAGCGAAAGTGTTAAAGTTATCAGAGCGTTCAAGCTATCAGAGCACTGTCACAAGTCCACGTATTTATCAGTAGATACATGTACATATACAAAATTTATATAAATCAAAAGCACAGATTACTTGTTGCAAGTTAAAGGGCCTCTCACATGAAATTATTTTATCAGAAGGTATAGATATTTTTCTATCACTTGAGATTTGTTTGTTATTTCAAGGTGATGTGACTGCCAGGAGGTTTTCAGGTTAAAATTGACAAAACTTGATCGCAATTAAAATGCTCAGAAGAAAGACATCTTTTTCTCCTGAGCGTTTTAACCACGATCAATTTTGCCAATTTTACTTTAGGTTTATTCGCGGTTACCTCGTTTTCCTTGCTTTCAAATGGCCATCGCAAAGTGGATGTTTGGTAAAATTTAATTTTTTGCAAACCTTTAGAAAAGTCGTAAACAAAAATATTTTGTCGATGATGGTAATGACGCCTAAGAACTACTAAAAGTTGATGTTTATCTCTATGGCTGGGAATAAAGTAATATTGTAAAGTGATAACAACCTTCTCGGTTGCTGTTGGGCAAAAACTGTTCGAGTTAATGATGTTGAGTTATCAAAAGCAATTTATCACTGCGTGGGAACGGACCAAAAAGATCCATTCGAGTTAACCACGTGTGTGAGTTATCCCAGTTTGACTGTATATACAAAACCCAAAAACAAACGGTGCATACACACAGCCCTACAGTACATGGACGTAATTTAAAGTGCAGGAAATAGCTAGGTTCAGGGTTTTGAACTGCAGAACTGTTTGGTGAATCTTCTAATGTAGCCTGATGACTCATAGCATTACTATGTACCAGCATTTAATCAAAAATTGGCAAATGTATAAGATGAGCATTATTGGAATAAAAAAGAAGACGTGAAAATAATACTCAACATTGTTTTAAATGAATAAAAATGACAAGTAGAAACAAATTAGAGCATAATATTATTCACGAACAACCACTCCACAGCCTTTAACTGACCACAGCAGTTTTAAGGAAGCAAAATTCATTAAATTCATCCACTTTTTGTCCAATCAGTTATTTAAGGAGAGATGAGTAGGTGGCCATAAGAGAATGTAGGGCTGAACTCGACAAGAATCAGAAATACAGTAGGAGCCATACATGAGTCAGCAGATCCAACTGGTGGTGATTTCATTGCATATTCAACTGGCTAACACCATTTCCTGCCATAGAACTACCCATGCGTAGGTGGTAGGACATGTTTGGAATGATTTATTCCTCGCATTTAGTTGATGGCTCACTAGAATTGATGCGGTTCAAATGTGAATAGTGTTGCTGTTGCAATATTTTAGGAAGAAAAAATTGTAAAAAGCATTCGCTTCAAGTCCCTCATACTCCCATTGTCTGATTCCTATCCTTTTTATAGGGTTAGCTCAAGCTGATGAATTCAGATGATTCGTCTGCAGGACATAATTCAAAATTTTTATATTCAGATGAATGACACATTTGGGATGACTGGCAACACGGCTGGTGAGTCAGCAGTACAGTGGAGGGCAAGGGGTCTGAGTGACAAAGGGCAAGGGGACTGAGTGGCGGAGGGCAAGGGGACTGAGTGGCGAAGGGCAAGGGAACTGAGTGGCAGAGGTCAAGGGGACTGAGTGGTGGACGGCAAGGGGACTGAGTGGTGGAGGGCAAGGGGACTATGAGTGGTGGAGGGCAAGGGGACTACGAGTGGTGGAGGGCAAGGGAACTGAGTGGCAGAGGTCAAGGGGACTGAGTGGTGGAGGGCAAGGAGACTGAGTGGTGGAGGGCAAGGGGACTATGAGTGGTGGAGGGTAGGGGGACTAAGAGTGGCAGAGGTTAAGGGGACTAAGAGTGGCAGAGGTCAAGGAAACTATGAGTGGCGGAGGGCAAGGGGACTATGAGTGGCGGATGGCAAGAGGACTATGAGTGGCTAGCAAACTGAAGGAGAGTCAGCACATTGAGTGACAGCCTAGAGATGGCTAATCTTTGACTCCGTATGATCTAAGAACTCAAGTAGAAAGCGCTGCCCGACACTGCCCGACATGCCACTCAACGAGAGATGACCAAGTTCAGAAGTGAGGAACTTTGAAATCCAAGTCCCACCAGTGAAAGTTATCATTAATAAGACCAAGATTGGTCACTATCCTAAGATGCTCCAAAGCAGTGACTAAATGAACCATTGTTTCACCGCAAAAGTTTAAGAAAGATTAAGCGCCGAGACATTAACATTTTCTCATCAGCATTACATAAAGGTTAGTGTAGATTTACATATTTCAGAGTATTAGAAGATTTGCAGATGAAACCACACAGGATTTTGAAGACATAAAATACAGAACTTTCCAGAAGGAGAGAACAATGATGACCCATTAGAATAGTCCATTCTTATCTTCATGACGATGCTTTAGCCATGCGCGATTGCAGACAGTACGTCTAAGCTTTAAGTAGACCACAGATATGCACACTATTATAATTAAATATCTTTTAATATATATAACATCACTAGCTGTGCCTCCCGGCAATCATATACAGCTAATACAAATAATGTACAAACATGCCAAATGCAGAAAAATTTCATAGAAACCATTTCACCAGTAATCCATACAACTTAGTGAACTTAGCCAACTTAGCTCTGAATGCCTTTATGAATCCTCAGTCAATGATAGGCAACCAAGAGAAAAGTGTAATACTATTGCAACTGCCTGTTTTCCTTGCTTAATATTTGAAAGAAAACAAAACTAAAGTTCTATTAATAAAAATTAACCCAAATGAAAACGCTACGAGAAGCTTTAAAATTTACTATCGACTACAAACAGCAACAAATAATTGTACTTCGGGTAAACTTGAGAAATTTAAAATGTGCATCTAAAACATCAGGAGTGATGAAAGTAGCACCTGCTAGAAAGCAAGGAAATGTAGGTAAAATTGTGTAAATACATGGTTAATGGTGCTTTCAGATTCTACAGGTCATTCTATAGATTCAGGTCTTGTCATAAAAAAACGCATTGACCCACTACTCATGGTACAACATTTACATCTTGTAGGTTAGTGTGCTATCCAAATAACATCTATCATCATGTAGATACTATATTGGAGCCGGTGAATTGTCCAAACATTGATATGAATACGATATTAGCGATTTAATGCACAAGTATTCAATATTTACAATTTGGTAGCTGTTCCATGCTATACTAAAATTTCAATTGAAAAATCTAAGACTTATACAAAAATGTTTGCGGTGATAACCAGATATGTGGTAGTTTATAAACGCTTGCAGGCGATCTGAAACTATATACAAGTGGTAGAGTTTATAAACGCTTGCAGGCGATCTGAAACTATATATAAGTGGTAGAGTTTATTAACGCTTGCAGGTGAACTGAAACTATATATAAGTGGTAGAGTTTATTAACGCTTGCAGGTGAACTGAAACTATATATAAGTGGTAGAGTTTATGAACGCTTGCAGGTGAACTGAAACCATATACAAGTGGTAGAATTTATGAACGCTTGCAGGTGAACTGAAACTATATACAAGTGGTAGAGTTTATGAACGCTTCCAGGTAACCTGAAACTATATACAAGCGGTAGAATTTATGAACGCTTGCAGGTGAACTGAAACTATATACAAGTGGTAGAGTTTATGAACGCTTGCAGGTGAACTGAAACTATATAGCCTACAAGTGATAGAATTTATGAACGCTTGCAGGCGATCTGAAACTATATAGCCTACAAGTGATAGAATTTATGAACGCTTGCAGGCGATCTGAAACTATATAGCCTACAAGTGGTAGAGTTTATGAACGCTTGCAGGTGAGCTGAAACTATATACAAGTGGTAGAGTTTATGAACGCTTGCAGGTGAACTGAAACTATATATAAGTGGTAGAGTTTATGAACGCTTGCAGGTGAACTGAAACTATATACAAGTGGTAGAGTTTATGAACGCTTGCAGGTGAGCTGAAACTATATACAAGTGGTAGAGTTTATGAACGCTTGCAGGTGAACTGAAACTACATACAAGTGGTAGAGTTTATGAACGCTTGCAGGTGAGCTGAAACTATATACAAGTGGTAGAGTTTATGAACGCTTGCAGGTGAACTGAAACCATATACAAGTGGTAGAATTTATGAACGCTTGCAGGTGAACTGAAACTATATAGCCTACAAGTGATAGAATTTATGAACGCTTGCAGGTGAGCTGAAACTATATACAAGTGGTAGAGTTTATGAACGCTTGCAGGTGAACTGAAACTATATACAAGTGGTAGAATTTATGAACGCTTGCAGGTGAACTGAAACTATATATAAGTGGTAGAGTTTATGAACGCTTGCAGGTGAACTGAAACTATATATAAGTGGTAGAGTTTATGAACGCTTGCAGGTGAACTGAAACCATATACAAGTGGTAGAATTTATGAACGCTTGCAGGTGAACTGAAACTATATACAAGTGGTAGAGTTTATGAACGCTTCCAGGTAACCTGAAACTATATACAAGTGGTAGAGTTTATTAACGGTTGCAGGTGAACTGAAACTATATACAAGTGGTAGAGTTTATCAACGCTCGCAGATGAACTGAAACTATATACAAGTGGTAGAGTTTATCAACGCTCGCAGGTGAACTGAAACTAATGAAATTGAGAATATAAACATACCAGACAAAGGAATAGAGAAAATATGATTAGATTTCATTCGGTTTGAACCTAAAATGCTAGTAGCTATGGCAGTAGTGATAAATCCCAGATCCCAGATCTACCCGAATCTGGGATTTCCTGTTAGCTGATGTTATTCAAGCATCTGCTCACAATAATAGTTGCTCACATACCCTTTTCAAGGCTCTTAAAATATTCATGAATAAATTATATTCGCAACTACATAAACGACGTAGTATTCAAATGGTATCGATGACATTTTTTCAGATTGTTGCGGTGTACGTGTATGGAGCTCAAAGCGCACTTAACCTCTAGGTTTACACTATTTATATTTCTGCAGTTTGCCAACAGATCATGAGCTGACACAGTGCTAGCGTATGCGTCAGAAAATATGATGCACTGCGACAAGCTTTAAAAACAAATTTGAAGCTATTTTCTGTATATCAAATGTGCATTTGTTACATTTTGACAGCTTGGCATCATCTTTTAAAAAGTTGGTAAACAATAAAAAGTTAAATTTTATTTGTGGCGGTTGGATGGTAAGAGTGGCCCTTAAAACAACAACAGACTTCTTGTGCTCAAGAATATCCCGAGTGAGTGCACAGGAAGTTCCACTTCCAATTGACCTTTTCCATCTAAAGGCCAGGGGAAAAACAGAGCCTGAATAGTCATGCAGTGGGTCTAAGAGTGTCATAACATATGCGTAAACAAAACACTCCCAAAGCTCTGACTCAAACTGTAACAAAGAAGGGGTAGAACAGTGGCTTAAGACTTGTGGGTAGCGACAAAGAGTTACTACTACCAGGAATACAATATGGTTCACTTTTGAAAAACAAACGACCTCTTATATAAGATACGATCTTTAACTTGTTCATAAGATACAAAGCATGTCGTGGCAACATATCAGTCACAGGAGGTGGGTCAGGCTACAGAAAAGACTTGATATTGGAAATTTGAACCAACTTTTGTGGAAGTTTTGACACCAATTTGCAATGATGCAATATTAAATTATGGAAAACACTCCTCAAACTATCAAAACACGGATTCAAGGAAACAGGAATAATGAATTTCATAAGCACTAAATAGCATGAGCCAGAGAGGAAATTAAAAGAGATATATGACAGGGTCTGACTCGGCACAATTGGTTTAACTGACGAAGCCTGTAGCAGGATCTGATCAAATGCAACAGGTTTGGTACGAGCTCTGCGAAGATGTTGCATTCCATGTCAGCCAGTCACCTGGTTCTCACTTCATTTGGTGGGAAATAGTTTACCGCTGGATGCTTGAACAGTACGACATGTGACACCATGACAGAGGTGATGGGCTATAACAGTGCTTACCAACTGTATCAATGCGTAGGCAACTATTTAACAAATACCTTTACTAATTACAACATATCCATTTACAAGCTTGCTTTCTCCAGTGTTGCCGACGAATGGCTGATGCAAGCTCTTACCGTACAATGTACGACGAACCGACAACAAAGCTTTGAGAGAGTTGAACAACCTGATGACTGACCTAGGTACAGATAAAGATGGCGCACGCGTGGTGGATGTTTTACAGAAGCAACAATTGTGCTAGGTCCAAAATAGTAAGCCAAATAGGGAGAGTTGGCAAATGCAAGTTATAAACATTAACTTATAACTTGCGTTTGCCAACATCGCATTGTAACTGTTTAGCATTAAAAAGGCTTACTAGCTAAAGAGTTGATGTTCATGTAGTACACGAGAGAGGATAAACTATAGCCCAACCTGGTGGTGGGAAGGCTCCTGGAGGAGGTGGTGGTGCGGACATGCCCGGTGCAGGAGGTGGCATGTTCATAGGTGGTGCACCCGGTGGCGCGCCGGGAGGTGGGCCTGAAGGCATACCACCAGAAGGTGCACCCGGTTCTGTAGGAGGGGCTGGAGCATCGGCAAACAGCTGGTGGGGTCGGTCAGTTTGAGCAAGCGGATTCTGAGCAGCCAGTAACCTCTCTATTAACAGATACGTATGATGTATTAAACACAGTAATACGGGTTAACCTTGATGTATCAAAGAGATATAATTAACTTACAGACCAGAATGTCGACAAAAAGAACACAAAGGAGTTACCCACTCAGACACAATGAACAGAAAACTACCATTGATTTGCCCATCAATAGAACTGATTTGAGAGATTTCTTATTAAAAGTAACCTTCAAGTTACAAACTGCATCCACACTTTACAGCCTTACAGTAGTGAAATTTGAGTATGTAAAAGTATTGTTAACAATGGCTACATATTTTGATATCAATAGCAATTCATGATATGCCATGTGAGAAATGATACGAAAGAATTGCTTCAGCCCCTCAAGGTGTGGTCTCGTCTTATGTGTGCTCAACTTCCATAGCATATAGAGTGACATATAAAGTAACAATGGAAAAACTACTGTATCTAATGGCAAGCAATCGATCAGCTTTCGGTCAAAAAATAATAGCAGGGGCTGCATCCAAACATGAGACCGGTTTAAATGAAAAAAAAAACGATGATTGTTCTTTTTATTGCAAGCTTTTTCAGAAATACTAGGAGCTGTAATATATAGGCCAGTGCTGTACAAGTCTTACCACTGACTAATAATAACATAACTGCTTCCTTAAAGGTTGACTTGCAACAAAATTCACATTACAGTTATTTGGTATCAAAGAATTCACCATGTCTTACTCTGTTGTGTTGTAGGTGCAAAATATGTGGAAATGTGATTACAAGCTTTTAAAAGCTCAAAAACGAAAAGCCGCCGTAGATTGGAATCTGTTTATTTTTCTGACGTAGTCATGACAGTTTGGTTATTGTCTTGTCACGTGATGTTATCACGTGAATTGAAAGGCCAATAAAAAGCTCAATATAAACTTATCGTAGCACTAGTTTATGACAAACACTTCAGGTTTTACCGAAGACCCCGTATCAAATATAGATGCTCGCTACTTTACAGTTTTGTTTCAGTTTGGTCTAATCGGCAAGTCGTAATCTGATCATGTGATCCAATACTTCGAAAATAATTTTTGCAGCACTTTTCGATTATCACAGGTGACCAACAGGCTCGTCATGATTATCAGACAATGAAATGTACTCCTTCGAGGTAAGGTTAAAAAATTAAATGAATTTTTACTGGAGGTTATAAGATATTACTGCTAAAAGTGACAGCATTACAATGATGATGAAATAGACGCGTAAGGGCAATAGACATGGTTTTATTGAATGCGTGAAGTATATTCGTGAAAATATTTCGACGAATAAGGTTGCGTGAAAGTGTAAACAGAAATCATCTACCACAACTACGTCACATTTGAACCGTTTTAGAAAGAGAATCCAAACTACGGCAGTCTCGTGTGGCTGCGATTAATTGTTCGTTTTTGAGCTTTTAAGAGCTTGTAATCACATTCCCACATATTTTGCACCTACAACACAACAGAGTAAGATGTGGTGAATCTTTTGATATCAAATAACTGTAATGAGAATTTTGTTGCAAGTCAACCTTTAAAACTGGGTTTAGTTGAGCCAGAGAACTAGGAAATATCAATGTGAAACTCAGGTTAAAGGAAATCACAATAAAAGTTTGAACAATTCCAAAAGTCTGGAATGACTGGCAGCGAAGATTCACAGACAGCTGTGAACAAAGGCTAATTTCTACCGAACTATACATAAGTAAGAAAGGATAAGTTAGGCAGGAGTGATTCAGAGAACTGTATAAACGTAAATGACATGGTAAAATACACGGACTCAGTCTAAAAACTGAAGCAGAGCGATGGCCTATTGACTTGGGCAAGAAAAATTGCTGTTACAAACAAACCAGCTGCTGAGCCGTGCCGCTCTCCCTTGGCATCTTTTTTAAATGCGTAAGAGATGGTGATGGCTCTGTTGCAAAGGTATTGGCCATTCATCGCCTCTATGGCAGCATCAGACGAATCAAAACTGCCAAAGTTGATAAAAGCAAAACCTTTGGAGTTACCAGAGTCTGGGTCTCTCATGATCTACAAAATAGTATGGTCAGCATCCAGTAACAGTTTTGACTGGTTTATGGACAGAAGCTAATATTCACCAGCTCTAAGACACTAGTCACCAGGACAACTTCAAACGTGAAAGCCCGAGGTGTTGATACTGTAGCAGACCATATCAACACGATTGCTATGATGCCTTGATAGGAAGAGTCATGTACCGTAAGCACCAATATTGGATACTCCCATATCGTTACTTTTTTATAAAATAGCGAAACTTTAATAACATAGAGACTGGGATGAATCACCAAAAAGACTCTTTGTGTATCAGCTACTCGAAGAGAAAAGGCAGCCAGTAAGAATACACTGCAGTTCATTGATACATCAATATAAGTTGATGAGGCTATGAGGTAAGTATCTGAAACAACCAGGTCAATAGAGAGCATTGCATGCTCTGCAAGACTCCAAAAACATCTATAAGTTCTGCCTCTAATTGTATGTGAAGAGTAAAAACTTCATTACATCATCTGAAATCAGCATCAATAAACTCAAATCAGCATCAATAAACTCTAATAGTCTTGTTTAGTTTAGCATTTGGAGAGATCACTGTCTGTATACTACTATTAATAACAATGTTAATAGTAGTATACAGTGCAATTAGTTATGCTAGATGTCAGGAGACTCTAGCAAGATTATTATGTTTGAAAGCTTGTAAAAGACATAAAAATACAATACTTAATGAGCAACCCTAGGACATATGAATAAGGTGACCTCTTCACCTACTAACAGCATATAATATGTGTATATATGGCGACTTTTAAAAAGACTCTAGAGATCAGTGCTTCTAGTCTTTCTGTTAGATTTTGTATCATATCGCTGAATGCCTTCTTTTACAAAAATGATGCTTTTTAGGGGCAAAAGACAAATTATTCTGGTCTATTTATGCGAGTTTCTGAACCTATGCTATTTGCTATCTATAGCTAAATTCTGCTACTAAGTTTTTACAGAAATAAGGTCAAAACTCTTCAAGTATTTTAAAGAGAAGTACTTAGATCAGTGTAGATAGAGATAGTGTGGCGAGATGTCACACCTTAAATCAGCCATTTGATGAGCAAAGTGCAGCGAGATGTCTCACCTTAGATCAGCCATTTGATGAGCAGAGTGTGGCAAGATGTCTCACTTTTCATCGTCACATTATATCAGTAGCAATATTAAACTCACAAGTAGCCAGAGATTGGTTTCAGCCAAACCATGCGCATAACATTGTAAATAGCTTCAAATTAATTGAAGTTGAATAAAATAACTGATTAAAAAGATGAGTTCTTCAGCAGAACACGGACAGCGATTACGACTGAGAGTAGATCAGCCTTGGTGATTCAGAAGAATCACTCGGTCAACAAGGATTGGCCAACATTTGAGCATTAAAAATGGTGGCAACGGGTCACCAAGACCGTGTATATAATAGAAAGATAAATTTTATGACAAAGAATTGCCATGAACCAAGAAAATTCAAGACGATTGCCTTACCTTTGGAGTTTGCAAAATGACACCAAATGCACTGAAAGTGTCGTACAAGAGTTTTTCATCAACCTCAGGGTCAAGATTACCGATGAATATGTTAGCTCCGATGTCAAGGTTCTTTTGGTGCGACGAAGCCTACATAATAAAGTTTGAAGTGATAACATTCATTTGCTCCTGAGAGCATACCATACAGACAGCTTAGACAAATGGAAAGAGAGTAGGACTGCGGAAGAGCTAAAATATACAGTTGGTACACATTAGTAGTTATTAGGAATTGTTTTCTCATAGCCATCAGAAGGACAACTCCTAAACAATAAAACTTGTCTACAAATAGTCATACTTCGACATACGAGTGCACCAACATAAGAGAAATTGAAAACACGAGCAGAATTTTGAATAAGTTTTTGCTTTGAGATGCGAGAAAAAATAAGACAGATATGTCTCAGATATGAGACTTATGTGTCTATCGACACATACGAGACATATGTGTCTATAGATATGAGACAGTTCTCGATGCGGTTGCTAGGTGGCCAAGTAGGCTAGAGGCCGCTTTCGAGAACAGCATCCCTCAGTATTTCTCACAGGATTCGTTTGAAATTTTTTTAGAAAAAACTGGCTAAAAATGAAAACAGAAGCGAAGGAAAAAGCGCCAGAAGGAAATAATAAAAGATGAAAACGAATTCAAAAATAGAATTAAGGATAGCATAAGATTAAAACTTATCTTTGCGTGTGTGTACAGTAGGCTAAATTCACCTAAGTTAAATTTAAAGCTGATGTTATGTAACAAAGTGTCACAATAGTGTAGCGTGCCAAAAATATTGCCGTTGTCAAGTCTCTCTCACACTGCTGTTAGCAGCTCTACATCTGTCTCGAAGGTAAGAACCCCATACAGTTACCGTACTGTACATGGCAATATAACATTTTATTGCAGATCATAACCACTGGCTCAGTATTTGTTACTTTGTGAGTGTAGGAAGGATATTACAACAATTAAAACACGCCTTCCATTGTAATATCCTGTTTTTATGTGTTTTTTAAAAAAAAAGGAACAGATTAATTTGTATTTAGCCACCGTAAAACCTCTATGTGAATGCCATGGCAGACTACTTTTCAACCCTTCTCCTACAGAGGTGTTTAACTAAAGGTGGCATTAAAATAAAAGTGGCATTCAAATAAAGGTGGCGTTTAAATAGAGGTTTTACGGTATTTTATGTGAGAAATATTGCTTGGAGATTAGAGAACGCTGACATACGAGCTCAGTCCTGGAGCACAATAAGCTCGTATGTCGGGGTATTACTGTACATGTATTACACATAGGGAAGTATACACCCTCCCAAGTACATAATATTAATTACCAATTTATAAATGTATAAAGCCAGTCAATCAAGAGCGTTATCTAGAGTACCAAAGATTTAATAGTGGAATACATTTTTTATCAAATGCCAGTGAGGCAGCATATCGTTTTAACCTTTCACCTAATTGAGAACTCGTGACGGAACATTCGCAACACAAACTGCTGTTAAGTGTTGAAATAACATCTTCAACTTAAGTCAGTGCCACAATGTTGTCATTTAAAAGCAGAGTAACATGTTAAATTAGAGATTACATTAGCTAGAGTCCACTGTATATTGTAAGAATAGCCATAGGTGATGTTATATTAGCAAGCACAACTCCTGCAGGATAAGACAACTCCTCTTGTTAAGTTAATTATAAACAACAAATCAGTAGTAGCCCACTCCTAGGGAGCAAACGATATTTTACAATTTTAACAACCATAAAGCATAAGTCAATCAGTTGAACGTAGCAGCGGCTAAAAGATGTTTGTGCAGAACTTGAAAATCGGCATGAAACTTTAGCTAGAGCACAAAACACTTATTTGTGAAGTTAAAGTGAAGATGATTTGGATGCCTGCAATCATTAGGAATGATTTTAAACCTAAGAGATTTTGTTCAGTCTTCTCTCACACCTTAATTGATTACAAATGTAAGTTGTAATGATTTATTGCTAGAGAGTCTCCTTTAAGTAAATCTAAGATTGCTAAAGAGTCTCCTTTAAGTGAATCTATGATTGCTAGAGAGTCTCCTTTAAGTAAATCTAAGATTGCTAAAGAGTCTCCTTTAAGTGAATCCATGATTGCTAGAGAGTCTCCTCTAAGTAAATCTATGACTGCTAAGGAGTCTCCTCTAAGTAAATCTATGATTGCTAAGGAGTCTCCTCTAAGTAAATCTATGATTGCTAGAGAATCTCCTCTAAGTAAATCTACGATTGCTAGAGAGTCTCCTCTAAGTAAGTCTATGATTGCTAGAGAGTCTCCTCTAAGTAAGTCTATGATTGCTAGGGAGTCTCCTCTAAGTAAGTCTATGATTGCTAGAGAGTCTCCTCTAAGTAAATCTACGATTGCTAGAGAGTCTCCTTTAAGCAAATCTACGATTGCTAGAGAGTCTCCTCTAAGTAAGTCTATGATTGCTAGGGAGTCTCCTCTAAGTAAGTCTATGATTGCTAGAGAGTCTCCTCTAAGTAAATCTACGATTGCTAGAGAGTCTCCTCTAAGTAAGTCTATGATTGCTAGAGAGTCTCCTCTAAGTAAGTCTATGATTGCTAGGGAGTCTCCTCTAAGTAAGTCTATGATTGCTAGAGAGTCTCCTCTAAGTAAATCTACGATTGCTAGAGAGTCTCCTTTAAGTAAATCTACGATTGCTAGAGAGTCTCCTCTAAGTAAGTCTATGATTGCTAGGGAGTCTCCTCTAAGTAAGTCTATGATTGCTAGAGAGTCTCCCCTAAGTAAATCTACGATTGCTAGAGAGTCTCCTTTAAGTAAATCTACGATTGCTAGAGAGTCTCCTCTAAGTAAATCTATGATTGCTAGAGAGTCTCCTCTAAGTAAGTCTATGATTGCTAGAGTCTCTTCTAAGTAAATCTATGATTGCTAGGGAGTCTCCTCTAAGTAAGTCTATGATCGCTAGAGCGTCTCCTTTAAGTAAATCTATGCTATAAATGAAATTATCTCCTCAGTTTGGCACTTTTAAAGAAATGCCGTTTTGATGAGGTTGGTGGATGCTATAGTAATATGGTCTCTCATTTAGTCTTTCCAATTCGAACTGCAGTTTGACATGATAAAAATATCAATAATAACCAATAACATAATCTTGTTATTAACCCTTTCGCGGGCAGAGCGACGTTTTTGTCGCTTCGTGATACTGCTGCTCGTGGGCAGAGCGACATTTTTGTCATCCCGATAACGTATTTTATTATTGCAGTTTCTGGTTAGCTAAATGCCGTTTTTTGTTTACTTTTTTTACCAATAGCAAGCTACGATATAGTAGCTTCGGTTAGCCTCTAAAATTGACTTTATAATTGAAATAAAACGATCGTTCTAAATAATTTATCAACTTTTATTCTTCTTGGTTCGGTTTTAGTTTTTATTTACCGAATTTTTCGAGAGTTTGAATTTAGTTTACCGTCATGGCGACTTCTAAAAGAACCTCACAAGATTATTCTAATAAAGCAAGTACTAGTACCGAAATTACTAAGAGATTCCGAGCTGACAGTGACTTTTTAGATTTAGTAGCAAGATATGACAGTGAATCAGGTTCGGATTGTGATTGGAATGTGATGAAGATGTGAGTAGGAGTGATGCCAGTGCCTGGAAGAATATAACCAACATAAACAGAGATAAATCTACAATTCAGCAGTTTGTAGCAGTGACAGGCCCAGCATTTACTC
Organism: Watersipora subatra; assembly: GCF_963576615.1. Taxonomy (NCBI): domain Eukaryota; kingdom Metazoa; phylum Bryozoa; class Gymnolaemata; order Cheilostomatida; family Watersiporidae; genus Watersipora; species Watersipora subatra. The sequence continues at coordinate 58,489,557 of NC_088716.1, read as the reverse complement.
CAGTAGATGCTCAACCAGTAGAGTACTTTGAAAAGTTTTACATGTTTGAAAAGTTTGAAATGTTTACATGTGCTTACCTGAATCATATAAATATGACTGGGCTTATTTGAATGTACATTTGTATCATAAAACAATATATAATATACATTTATCTTGATAGATTCACAATTATAAATATTTTATGCTATACATTTTTATTCGTTTATAATATATATATATATATATATATATATATATATATATATATATATATATATATATATATATATATATATATATGCCTATGGACATATACATGTATACATATGCACCTTTAAACATAGATATATGCACATAATGACACACAGAAAAGTGTATGAACCTTTTAAAAAAATTGATTTTTCGGAAAATTAATTCGCCCATGGGGGTCTGATTTAGTTTTGAAAATTCGCCCGCGAAAAGGTTAATAATAAGTAGAACAAATAACAATAGTTGTATTTTTCAAGACAAAATAGCTTTTGGTGTGCATTCTATCATAAAAAAAATTCATAGATGAAAAACTTCATCTCAAAATTACCACATTTGTAACAAAACTCAATACCTTATCTCTTAGCATACAAATCAATATCATTTACACACAAAATAATATCTCTAGCACCAAGCGATGTTCTTCATAATCTGTCAAAGGTCAAGGGAAAGATAGATTAAAGACAAAACCTGAATGCAAGTAGGAGTGGCGAAAGATTGGCATACCTTGTTAACTCTTGTTGGTTTACCATAGAGTTTAATCATGTTCATTATCTTTATGGCATAGTCAGCGTCATCCTCTCCGAGAAACTCGACAAAACCATAGCCCTGGTGAGACATTGTCACCCTATCCTTTGGCATGTGAACATTGACTAAAAAGAACATAATTATAAGCATGAAATAGCATGAAGAACGCTTCGAGAGCAGTCAGTATTGTTCGAATCATCGCACCAGAGTTTCTGGACTTGAGGCGGAGGAAACACAAACTAACAATATGCTGCGAGATGTCTTCACAAGAAGTATAACAACAATTGAATACAGCTGATCATGTTCAAACCATCAGAGAAAATTCAAACATTTCAGTGGAGGCCATCCTGCCTTATGGCAGCACTTGGATGCAGTTCCCTAACATGGAAAGTGCCAGAAGAGAACGAACTTATACAAAACTTCATTTGCCAAACATCTAGAACGGAGACCCTAGTTTTCTATCTATTCATGGCATCAATTCAATGTCAAAAATTCGTTTACCGTAAAACCTCAATTTGAACGCCATCTTTATTTGAATGTCACCTTTATATGACCATCACTATAGTAAAAAAGTTGAAAAATAGATTTAATTGCTTTAAATGACCTCTTTCGACCGCCACTTCGGACATTCCTTGATCTTTGCGAACCCATAATAGCGAGTGAGCAGCAAGAGAGACCACAAAATGGTACTAATAATGACTTAGATTAGCAATTATTCTCTTGTGCATGCTATTAGTATACATGTACGACCCGTTTACTAGCTCCAAAGCTTTACTAGCTTTTTAAAACTTTGAAAGGAACGCCATAGAAACAATTAATAACTGTGTCAGGCTAATAGATATTCCTTGTTTAACACGGTCTTGGTGCTTCAACGTATATGAAAAACAGTTGAGCAATTACGATGAAATCTACACTACTAATTTGAGATTAAAATTTGTGCTTAACACACCTAGGGTGCAAACTGTGCCACTTGGCTAAAAGTTACTCATTATTTACGTTAAAAGTCTTCTAAATGGCAACGCATAAAAGTTTTACTTAAATAAAATAATTGTTTGGATGCTAATATTGACTAGTTCAGCCGTACGGATAAAGAGTTGTAGTTAGAAGACACTATGGAAGGGATAGAACAGTCGGGAGAATATGAAATGGTTCCAAACCAAAGCAACAATCAGAATGCAACCGGCTAAGCAAAATGCTAATATTGCTAATACTTTTGTTTCAAAAATGTAAATTTTTGTTCCTGCATGCATTATTAATATGGCTTGTTTGTCACTTGTTCATGAATATATATTTGTAGCATTTGATAGATTTGCAGATTTATAGCATATTATTTGATAGCATGATTGCGGTAATCTGAACTCGGCTGACAATTGATCGAAGCTTATAACTCCACTTCTACTGCACATAAAAAGCCAGTTTTGGCTGCAAACTAACAAACACATCAATGAGTGCAATGAACTTTTAAGCAACATTTTTAAATATAGAAATAAAATAAAAATGTCTTCAAATTTAGAATTAAATAAAAATTGAAAGCTCCAACAAACTGCAAGAAAGCAAAAAATGTCAACATGTAGAGATGCATATTTATTTAGAGATCTACAAGTTGGAGGTAAGTTATAGCAGATTTCTTACTTCTAAAAGGGTTAATGTTGCCCAAAGGAGACTGCAAAATCTAGGTGACAGTCGCTTCACCCATAAAAGGTTAAATTTATTTCTCCAAAATTCTGACGAGCTATTTAAAAAATACAATGCCACACTCTATTTGAACGTCACCTCTAAAACACACCACTATAGGAAAAGGGTTGAAAAATAGACTCGGGTGAACGGCAGGTGATGCGTCATAGTGTCATCACATTATTAGTATAAGACAAAAAGCTTTTACGAATATAAAGTGAATGTTGTCTAGGAAAAATTATGGTACTGGCCTTTGCTGATTCTCCAATTTATGGGATAGATGAAACCGGTACAAGCTATTTGAACCACGGTACTTACCAACAGGTCCAGCTTGCAAAAAGAGTTCCCATAGTGTAGCCTCTGATACTTGGTCATCAAGGCCGCCCACATATATAGTAGCGTCTAAACATTCAGACAACAGAATTAAGGTCACAGTGAACAACCAACCTGTGACACTTAGTCAACTAATCTTCCCTATAATTTAAGCCATCATTTATTACCATAAACAAACTTATTGAAAAAAATCAGCACAGAAAAACCATAAGAGAAAACTTAACTAAACAAAAGACATCATGACAAAACTTAGAATGTTGCACTGAATGGATCTTACAGCTGTGACTTGGGTGTATTTTTCAACTTAATTTTTTGTAATAACAAAATGAACGGAAGTCAGGGAAAAAGTACTTAACTTTCTTGAGAGTAAATTTATTTGTGGTTGCAAATCACGTTTGAAGAAGTCTGTTCAGCTTTCATGTTATAAGTTTGCTTTGAGTTATATATAGCTTTGAGCTAGATAGGCCTACTTGGAGATTTCATGTTATAAATTTGCTTTGAGCTAGATATGCCTACTTGGTGATTTCATGTTTTAAGTTAGCTTTGAGTTAGATATGCCTACTTGGAGATTTCATTCTTTATTAAAATAGTATTAACAACTTCAACTTACTTTTTGTGTTGTGCACTTTTTAACCAATCTACAAGCTTGCAATGGGAATTAAAATGTTCTAAACCACCAACTATATTCCTGCTTTTAGCTTTGTCAGTTCCATATCATCCCGATGTTGCACCCAGAGGTACAAAACCTAACCTTTGGAGCTTTTATGTTTTATTTTGCAGTGTAGTGTATAACTCTGTTTTCTATAACATCCAGGTAACTTCAGGTTGATGTATTAAATGGTGTGGTTCTTTAGTGAACCATCATTTTTAGAGTAAAAACCATTACATGTATGCTATCACAGCGTTTATGATGGCTGATTTTTCCGAGTAATGCAGGGCCATTATTATGACATTCAAAGCAATATTTTTTAATCGAAAGCAAATAGGCCGCTCTTTTGTAAATCCTGGTTCAAAATGGTTAGCTTCAAGCCTATAGATCCATTAACAAATTGACAATTTCAGTCGTGCTATCTGTGCTATCAGCTGTGTACTGGGCTTTAAAAAAAGTCTAGTTTAGTAAATCTTGTTATTGCCATTTCACTGAAGTGGCACACGCCGAGCAAAATTAATTTAATACAATTTTTTTCTTCCGTGGCTGTTTAGTGCTTCTAAACAGCGACCAGTGTGAACCAAGTTTAAGAACATTTGTGCAAAGATTTCAGCATTTATACTCCTTTTATTGGTGGCTTGCTCTCCTTAATATTCCGTAATAATAAATACTTAGTTGAGTCAAAAAATCAATACCTTGTTTCAATAATGAGTTTCTCACTGTAAGGTAAACAATGAATTGAACTGTAAACAAGTAATTGAAGCAATTTTTCTAAGTTTCAACTTCACTACTTGCAATCTTTTTACGTTTTTCTTTTTTCAAGAAAGTTTATATGCTCTTGACATAAACTGATGTCATGTCAGTCTAAGGAGCGTAGGCTTTGAGATAATTAAGCTAACATTTCCAAATAAAAACTACGGATTTTACAAGGCTTTTAGAAGATGTTGAAAGTGCCAAGCACAAATTCGTACAGCTTTCTTAGTTTTGCGATAGCATGTCTAAAATTTTGATCAATAAACTGTTGAATGTATAAAAAAATGTTTATTAAACCTTCCAATAATACCTAATTGAACTTTTCTATGAGTAGTTCAAACACAAATAGGCTTTATGATTTGCTGTCATTATGGTATTTACAACTAAAACAGCAATGTCGTAGCTTACTACAAAAAAAGCAATCTATTGTTACTGTTCTACAAGCCGAAACTATTTAGAACTACAAGCACACAGATTATATAAAATAAACACAACAGAGGATTTGTTAATAAAAGTAGGTCAAAACTCTACAGGTATCAACAGCTATTGAATGTTTTATGAGCTTGTTACAATTAACGTCTACATTACTGAGACAGAATGAATAGGTTAAGCTAAAACAAATGAGTCTAACGTTTTGACATTGTAAAAGAGAAACTTAGTACTCGCCTCTATTCAATCCTTCACAAAATATATTTAAACAAGTCGTAGTGGGAGACTTTAGCACACGTTATTAGTTCCATTGCTGTTACAGGACCACTGAATCATTCAATCGTATTTCTGACCAACAAACAGTGTACATTTTAGACTATGACACTTATTTAGAGAACAAGTCATAATGGGATAAAGCACTGATAAAGCCTCATCATGATATCAAGATTTTTGATGATACAATACGTATTAATACAGAGTAGGGGAGGGTGGGGCACGTTGCAACAAAGAGGGTATGGTAACATCATGCAGTTGGTGGGTGCATTATAAAAAATACGTCTATAGCTGCCTCCACTGACTTTTGTAAACATGAGATGATGTACAAAAAATATATGCAATTTTCTAAATTTGGATATAAAAATAAAAGGGCAAAAAATTACCAATAAATTTTACAAAATCATGGCTCACCTAAATTAATGTTCTTTTCATTTCATGCAGTTAATATATCTCATAGGATGACCTAGAAAGCTCTTTAGTTAATAAAGTAAAAATTTAAAATGCTGTAAACAAGCAAGAAATTTGAAAAGTGTTTCAACGTGCCCCGCGTAGCAATGTTTCCCACTCCTCCCTACGCAATATTTGATTTATGACTTATCATGACAATAAGCACACATTGAAGACATTAATTCCGAGATTGCAAAGAGTTTGGATTATGGATTCCTTAGACAGGATGCAAAAAATAGTACAACTCAGTAAATCAATATAATTGGCATTAACCTAAAAGCGAGTAAGAATAATTTCTAGTAAAGAAGTGAATAATTAAGAAGATTCAATGATCATTCCTGATCTATCACACTTTAATCGACCATTCTCGATAATTTTCACTCATAAAAACCTGAATCTAAACCAGCAAGCTCCTTCATAAGATGAAATAATTGCATAGTGTATGAAGATTTTTAACATTGACTATAGTGAAACAGTCTAAGCCTAGATCGATGAATAAATCTGTACCTTGGTTTCGCTCTGCAATGGGAACAGCTGCCATGGCAAAATATTGAGTTTTATTATAAATAAATTTATCTACTCATCTCAATGTAATCGTCTGTAATTACTTAAATTGAGTTTTTTTACTTTGAATGAAGGACTGCACTTTCTTCGTTTTTACGTGAAATCGAGACTTTGACATTGACATAATGGCTGTGAACCTTTAGACATAGCGGGGATTGTTCTTGTTGACGATACTAATAATTAATGTCTATGTCATGCGCGATATTTCGAAGGTTTTCAAATTGCAATACGTGCGTAGAATATGCCGCCCAGTTATCACAACTCATTCTGATGAGATTCGGGAATTAGACGAACACGATGCAGTGTCGTAGGGGACGCTATACGACACTGACACGATGCAGCTTTGCAGAGTCATAGAATGTACGGTTTCGCTACTTCTATGACATGTTTTGTCGACTCTAGTTTATACAGCTTTCACGGTTTCCGTCAATTGATTAGGAGGAGGATATACGTACATTATTGCCAAGTATTCTATACGCTGTACTAACGCAGTTCAGGCAAGCCCAGTAGCGAGAGAGTTATTTTTATTGGCAAAAAGTTTGATTTTGGGCAGCTACAATTTACGGCATTGTCATGTCTGACTATGAGAGTATTCTCTGTGTCAAAAATGAAGTATTTGTATATAACATTCCTCCAAGATCTTCAAACAGAGGATACAGGTTTGTTTGGTTTGCTGTACCAATTACACAAGCTGGATAATTTGTAACCAGCAGTTGCAATGTTGTGGTATTTTTTCATGGTCTATTCTGTGTATATACAAAGAATAATTTATTCTTGAATAAGTTTAGCATATTGACGATATTAATAGTTAATTACAACAAGATGTACTGGCATGTATCGTTCATGTTCCCACAAATGTATACATTATTTGTAAAATATATGTCCGTTTAAACAGATTAAGAAAAGAGTTTGATAAAAGTTAATGGTGTAAATGTAGTATTTCAATAGTTGCACTAATAAGTTATGCTCTATCCAGAAAAATCGACAGCCCATTTGTGCACTGTAAAAATGTTATATTTTAGTCTTTTTTATTTTAAAGATATTTGCAGCGCATAATCAGGTTTATCTACCTTTTAAATATATTACTGTTATTGCCTGTGTGTTCCATGTGAGACTTGATAAGAACAATCGCTATCAAAACAAGAGCCAGATGGTAAATTATCTAGTCTGTCAGTAATCCATTTTGGCAAGTAATGGAAAGCTGCTGTTTTGCAAGTTACATGGCTGCAATGACAACCTGAGCTTTACTATCACAAATATTTTATTGCAACAATTTTTTGTTATTTAACCTATTTGGTCACTAAAATTAGTAGCAGTCAAATTAAAATGTATTTTAATGTATAATCACAAATAGGCTGTATCCTCACTTTTAGCCAAGCTGAATGAGTAATTAGGGCGCCAGTTGAAACGTTAATTTATGTTTCTCGGAGAAGCACAGCATGTATATCTCTGGAATAGTTTTCTAGCATGCTTGGTTGAGAAATTTAAAAGTACTATTGTGATCTTGCTAAAGCTATTTTTTCTATCAGAGCAGCTGACTGGAAGCTAGACAATCCAGACTACACGATGCGAATGAGGATAGTCGCTAAAGGCCCATCGGCTACCATAAAGCTGGAAGACCGAACCAGTGGGGAGTTGTTTGCCCAATGCCCTGTTGATGCCTACCCAGGAATAGCTGTAGAAGCTGTTATGGACTCGAGTAGATACTTTGTGCTTAGGCTTGTTGGAGATGGAGGTAAGATTTTTGTTTAAAATTCACAGCCTTCTATTTTTCGATGTCACAAGGGAATCGCTCGTTCTTAGCAACTTAAGATGTTGGCAACTGTTTGAAAAAAGTTTTGGAGAAGATTTGACAGCAGTTGTGAATGAGAACTGACTGACTGACCAACAGATCAAAAGAGTGACATACCAACAGACTGATGGACTGACAGAATAAGAAGCAAGCTTACTGACTGACTTACTGAATGGCTGGCTGATGAATAGATTGGCTGACCGACTTGATAATGGCTGACTAACCATACGACTGATAGATCGACAGACCGACAGGTAGACAAACTGACAGACGGAAAACTAGTAGAGGAAGAGACTATCAGGTTATCATGACTGGTAGCGTGACTGCGTCATGCCAAACAGTACTCTACTCTTTGCTACAGGCTTTTTTTGTTGTCACAATGGCTACAATATTGCTCTTAGTATATTTTGTTCTCTCTATCAGTTCATCACATTCTTGAGACTTGTGCCGTGTCATCACTTCTGCTGTGCAACATAGTCTTATTTACTTAACAATGGATAGATTGGCTATCAGGATAAATTTATTTTTGCAGGTAGAACTGCGTTTGTAGGTATTGGCTTTCAGGATCGGGCAGACTCATTTGATCTCAATGTTGCACTCCAGGACCACTTTAGGTATGTTGCAATGCTACAACTGCTGTTATATTAAATAGCTAGATCATATTTTGAACATTTCTATAATGCAAGATTTCTATGCTTTTTATGTGTGAAACTAAAAGTTTTGTATTTTATTTAGTGGTATTCCAAATGATTTGGATAAATCTCCCGTTTTACTGGTTGGATTGCAGCACCACATTCAACCTACTGGCAGTGAACATATTCCAATTATAGGTTTAAATGTGTACTACAATATGCTTCTTCCACTTTAGCTGGTGTCAATGGTTGCCGATTTGGCAGTGGTGGTTAGTCTTGTTCCACAGGTTTGTCTTCTGAGGATCCAAGTCTAATTTTTATGGTTTTCCCTCTAAAGTGCAGGGTGAAATCATGAGCCGACAGAAACTAGAATCTATTAATATAGGATTGTCTATTAGTGAACTATTGTTAGTATGCTTACCATATTTAGGTCTAATGTTGATGAACTGACAATGTGTGCTGCTTTCAAGTGTAATCACTTCAAATCGTTTATATATATATATATATATCTGCTTCCTCCAATTAAAGCCTTTTACGATCTCAAATAGAGCAGATAATTTTTCATGGAATGCTAGTTGGATTACCAGTACATTTAGTGAACATGAAAAACTTGTATCTTCTCAACGTATCAATCATGAATGTACTTAAATATTTATAAGCGAGGCATTTATTAGTATTGCAACAACATGTATCAGTTAACTCTACATATATATTTTACTAACTGAATGCTCGGCGTAGCGCGGGTGATAAAAATGTTTTTGCACCGAAATTTTCCTTTTAATCAACATATACATTTACCATTGTAACTGTTAAATGAAGATGTTTGTATATTTATGTGTACTGTGTTTAAACTAGTCTAAAGCAGACTTTGAATTCCTTTTGAATTGACTTTTGAATTAAAAGCAGACTTTGAATTCCTAAAACTTTAGCGCAATAAGCGGACAGACAGAATACAGACAAACAGTGAGATTTGTGTGCACCAAATATGCAAGCCCGTGAAATGTTTCTCTAGGCATTCTATAGGCATGCAATGCATCTTAATGCATTGTTCTACATAACTGTTTTCATACAATAGCTACTTTGCAATCCCAAATGAGTGCTGAGTATTTTTTCGAATTTCTAGGGAAAGGTATGTCTAAGGAGAGATTTGTTGACTCTTTAGTAAAATACATTATTAGCATGTCTGTAGTAGAATATATTTATTGGTTCTCTAGTTAGAGCCAACTGTTGGGTCTCCAGTAGGCCTCATCTTTAGGATCTCTATATGAATGTTACAGGTGGATAGCTAAAGAGAAAGAGATGACAACTGCTGCTCAACCTGACAACACACCAAAGCTTGATCTAGGGTTCAAGGAGGGCCAAACTATCAAACTAAACATAGTAAGTTAAGGAGAGACTTTGTTACTAATATGCATTGAGCGGTAAAATTTGATACTAACTTTGTTAGCAGCTATTTTTTAATTGTGAGTTTTTAAACACTGTTTTTTCATTCTTTTAATGAGTTTGGAGTTGCTTACTGTCGATGAATTCGCGTTCTATTGTTCAATGATTTGGTATTGCACTGTAGATATTTTCAAGATTTGCGATGTATCTATCAAAATAACACTTGTTAAAAGTAGATGCACTTTTTCATAGCGAATGCCTTCTCACGGCAATTTAGGGAGGTGAATGGCATGGAATGCCTTCGCACAGCAATTTAGGGATGTGAACGGCATGGAATGCATTCGGATTTTAATGTTTCTATTATTCATAGTGAAAGCAACTCTGAACCCATTCGAAGCTTGGAAACACATTGAATGTTGGCAGCTAGGCATTTTACCTACGAGTTGCTACTTTTGGTCTATGCACAAACTGAGTGTTAAGTGGTCTAGCTAAACATCTGCTAACAACCTTAGCAAGTTAGTCTCAGTGTTTTATTGTAAACGGTGTATCTGTAGCCTTAGCAAATGGTCATGTTTAAGCTTTTTAACAAATTTTAAATGCATATATTTTTGTTTCATGTCTGTCATGTCAGCTCAAGCATTCCTGTGTCGGTTCTGCTGTCCTAACATTATCCTTTGAGGTGTGACATTAGTTTAACTTCTGCCAGAAGTCTGATAATGCTATACCTAATGTTAGCAATATCTGTTAACAGTAGCACTGAAGTATCAGCAGCAGTACATAACAATTGTAAGTGGATCGCTTTACTGCCAGTTGCTCGCGACCTTTATTGTCTTCCACTACTCAGGAGAAGTATTGTGTTTGGATCTAAGTGGCCACAAGAGTTAGTTTATATGCGTTGTATGTTCGATCGGCTGTAATAGTAGTTGGCAAGGGGTGGACAATCCTTTGTTGCCAACCCTGTGTTTCAATGCTTTCAATATTTTCAGTATTTATCTATCATGCAAGCTTGGCAGTACGTCTTTTGAACTCGAGTGACCAACAGGCAACTTTTATTGATGAATAATATTTCTGATCAGAAAGCCTTGACATTTCTTCTGTTATTTAATTTCATTGAAATACATGAGTAAGCTATGCGAGTGAATTAGAGGCAGCAAAGGGTTTGTGTTGGTAAGGTTTCATGAAATTGTTATTTTTATACTGTTATGGAAGCAACTATTGTAAATATGTTATCAGATAGTTGATTTCATGGTTTGGGTGCTGATTAAGTCCAACAGTAGCAAATCATTCTAAAATCATTGATTTCATTTCATCCTTAGAAACTTACCAACTTGGAACCTATTCAACTACATGTATTTATTTGAAATCAGATCAGTTAAATGATGATAGTACAAAGGTTTCGTCTAAGAACATCAAAGAAGCAAAGGAGGCGTTCAACAAGATAGGCTATGGTCTTCATCCGTTATTATTTCTTTCTTTATCAATTGGATAATGATGTTATAATTATTCACGGATCATTATTGGTATATATAAGTGTACATATATTTTTCCTACCTCAACTCTTATAATTAAATACTGCAGCTGTAAATTAACAATCAAGTAAAAGATAAAAATTTCAAAATTAGTAAAGTCTATTTACGGTGTACGCTTAAATTAAAAGATTTGACTTCTCAATCAGTGATGTCTGCAATTTTGTAATTGCACCTTAATGCTCATGCATCTTCTGCCTTAGAATAATATTGTCAGAGCACGGTATGTAATATTATGGTCAGATTTATCATACTTTTACTAGTGAGTTACCCGAATTGAGTTGTTGGTAATTGCACGGTAAAAGAGTGAGTAGCTGTGCTAATTTCTACTTCTAATTAATTATACATTCAGAATGGTGCCGTGAGAACATGTCCTTTTATGATTTGGCTTGTCAAACCCAAATTCTAAATCATCTTATTTGTTTTTTAAATTAAATACCAAGTCATCCTTGTTTTTGTTCATATGCAATAAAAATTAATTCAGCCCAATGCAAAGAGGTTTTGTTTTGATTATTTCAGTATTCAAACTTTTTATTCATCAGTGTTTGACTTCTTAATTCGAAGTGCGTTAAGAGACACTTACAGAGCCAGCGTTTATATATGAGTATTCAATAAATTTCTATTTGTTGACATGTTTGTATTGCAATTCTCTCGCGAGGCAGATAAACTTCATCTAAGAGTTATCTACTCTTAATACTTTGCTAAAAGGTACAACTCCAAAATAATAAGAAGACTCAGTTGCTAAATACAGTCATACTTCGACTTGCGAGCTTAATGCGTTCCAAGACTGAGCTCGTATGTCAATTTACTCGCATGTTGGTGCAATTTATTTATATATAGAACAATTAAATATGTATTAATTGGTTTCTATACTCTAAAAATGCAAATAAAACACTCAAAACAAAATATTGTAACAGAAAAAACATGTTGGTTATTGTCCTAACTTACCACATGCATTCAAAAAGCAGCAAATAAAAAACAATGCAAGGAAATGTGATTAATTAAAATGTAAAATTAAATACATACTGTAGCAGCTAACGCTAGCATTTGCCAGGGAGGGAGATATAAGTGTTATTCTTCATTACAACAGGTGAATTTGATAAATTTGGATTTGATCAGTCTTAAAAAACCAACTTAAAAGCAAACCTAAAAGCAAACTTTCATTTTTCGTAATTAAAATTTCTTCGGCGTTCATAGTTGGAAGTTTCTCGCTGGTTAGCTAATTTTTCGTTTGTTTCGCTTTCATGGCCGTTTTAAGATAAACCTATCTAAGGACGTTTGCCTTTGTCGCCCTTTCAACGTGTTGCGATTAGGACGAACACTGGTGTCGTCACAAAGGGTTAATGCACGACCACTAGCCAACTTGTCCGAAAGTCTATTTTTATAATTTTTATAGATAGCACTGGCCTTTTCGCCTTTTAACCACCGGCCTTTTCGCCTTTATTGAAACATCGTTTCAGTTACGCTGTCACCGGCCAATCGTTTATCTTTTATCCAATGCCTGAGCAGTCTCTCCATCAGCGGTCGTGAAGATCGCTGCGTCGTTTAGAAACTGTGGTTAGTCCTTTGTGAACTAAATGCCCTGAATATAACCCTTCGGTTTGATAATTGTAGATGTATTTCTGTCATATTGCTGAGCTAGATCAATCACGCATACAGATTTCGCATATTTTACAATAATTTTCCGTTTAATATCAATTGTTATCATTTGCTTTTTCTTTCCATTATCTTTCATTTTACTGGCAAACTTTCGGTCTACGCACCGTACTTTTAATTCACATAATTCTGCACTGAAAATTGTGCACAGAAAACACGGTACAAAAGTATAACCTGAGTAGTTGAAAAATACAGAGTGATGCTGTTCTCATAAAACACCTCCGGCATACTTTGCAACTGACTCACGTGCTCGTATCTCAAACATTGCTCGTATGTCAGTGCTAAAACTTGCTTAAAAGCTGGCTCGTATCTCAAGTTTCTCGTACGTTAGAGCACTCGTAAGTTGAAGTATTACTGTACAGCCAAACATGGATAACTCGAACATCGCGGGAGCGAGCGAAAGTGTTCGAATTATCAGAGCGTTCAAGTTATCAGAGCACTGTCACAAGTCTATGTATTTACTTATTTATTAGTAGATACATGTACATATACAAACTATAATATAAATCAAAAGCACAAATGGCTTGTTTCAAATTAAATGCTTCTAATGTAAAGTTTAAAACGTTTTTATCAAAAAGTATAGAGATTTTTCTATCACTTGAGATTGGTTTGTTGTTTGAGGTGATGTTATTGCCAGGACGTTTTTTAGACTGACATTGGCAAAACTTGATTTTTGTTGAAATGCTCAAAAGAAAAGACATCTTTTTCTTTTGAGCGTTTTACCCACGATCAATTTTGTCGATTTTTCTTGAAGTTTATGCAAAGATTACCTCACTTTACCTTGCTTCCGAAGGGTGATCGCTAAGCGGATGTTTGGTATAAATCAAATTTCACCAAACCTTTAGAAAAGTCGTTGACAAAAATATTTTGCTGATGGTGGTAATAACGACGCTTATGAATTACGAAAAGTTGAGGTTTACCTCTATGGCTTGGAATAAAGTGATTTTCTAAACCGATATAAACCGTTTCGGTAGGCATTGGGCAAAAAACAGTTCGAGTTAACAGTGTTGAGTTCGAGTTATCTATAGCAATTTATCATTACGTGGGAACGGACCAAAGAAACCGTTCGAGTTAACCATGTGTTCGAGCTATCCGTGGGCGAGTTATCCATGTTTGACTGTAAATAGCTGCAATTAATTGTTTATTTGTGTCAAATATAAAATAAATATAAATTTGGATTGGTAATTGGTAAGAATAGTTTGCCTGGGATGGTGTCGTGTGTCATTGTAATTTTGCCTTGCTATCAACTAAAATGGCTTAAAGCACATAAATTACATAATTTTTTTATTGTATATTTCAATACATCAGAGTCTTGGCTTTCGAATGAGCTATTGTTTGCTATGGTGAGACAGACATTGGTTGGTGTTTATAGGATTTCCCCAGAGCTCTACCGCGAAAAAGTTTACTGGCATAGTCTCGAAAATTGTGATGTCACAATTCTCATATTCGTTGTTGTGTGCTCTTACGGCTTATTTATCAACTACAGTAATGACGATAATGACGCTAGTGGCAGGCGAAGGTAGGACAACTCCAGAGAACGAATGAAGATGACAAAGGAATCAGTGTCATTAGTTCTCCATGTACATATTATTTCTATGATAAGTACCTCAGACTCCAAGAACCATGCTATATTTTCCCGATGATATTATGCACTAGGTCTTTATTTTTAATGCGATGTTAAGGGTGACGACTGAGACTAATTAATTTCAAGCATTGCGTGATCTCGGCGAAAGTGCGATTGACATACAGTCCTAGGGCCACGCAACCGCAGGTCATAATTTAATCGATGTGATTTCATTACCTTTATCAACGACAGTACATTTATTGAAGTATAATTAATTAACCCAGAACATGTGTTTGTATTGGTCGGGCGTTATCGCGATCGCGGGCATTGTTGATTATCTAGAATCTTAGTTTATTATTAGCGCTCTCTGGGTTTAACAGCACCGATTGTCACAGAAAAACGCAGCCTCAATGGCAGCGAAAGGGATCGACGACCTAAGGCTAAATGAGAATTATGACGCCACATGTTGAGTACCTGAACCAAGTGTTTTTTTCAGGGTGTACTTTTGACACACCGTTTTTCATCGTTCTATTATTCTTTGTGTATTGAATATAGGCTCATTCGAAAGCCAAGACTCTGATGTATTGAAATATACAATAAAAATATTATGTAATTTATGTGCTTCAAGGAAGGCACCAAGAAATTTGCCAGTAGTTTATACAGTCTCTAATTTATTGCTGCCAATTTAAATGCACACTATAATTGGTTTCTCGACTATCACTATTACATACAAATCACAAATACAAACACAAATAACAAAATTTTTTTTAAACTACCGTGATGCTTGTCTATATCGAAGCGATGGTTTGGAAACATTAGTCATGTGATTTAAAATTCACATTCCAAAAGGGTCTGCGCTGCTTATGATACGGAATATTTTTTACAATAGCTAATGGTTAAAGAGAGATAATTTACATAAAATAAACAAGCTTTTTTGTGTAATAAACATACCTAGACTAATATTTTGTGACATGGACATGTGTATTCTGTTATATTCTCAACTGAGCTCAACAAGCTCTTAGCATGGTAATTTTATAGTCAGCTGTGAATTAGACAACTCCCAAGGTCAGACAACTCCTTATATGTATTTAAGTTGCTAGTTAATCCTACTTCATTAGCTAGATGCTTTCATGCTGCCACTTCTACTATGTAGCCTGAGTTTTCTTATTTTTCAGGCATGTGCAGATCTTAAAGTTAGTTTTTTCACGCAGTAGCTACATTCATGCAATCTGGTTTTGCCAATCTACCAGAAAAAAATATCATCATTTTGTAAGTTAAAATATGACTCTTGCTATAAGGCCTGATGATCTATGATTGGTCAATAAATAGATCTATCATTTCTCTAGTATTCTATAGCCACTAATCATAAGTTTTGTTTAATTCACATTAATCATGAACAACCTGAAATTAGTAATAATGAAGAAGAGAAACAATTCGAGTGTAAGTATTTTACCAATTAGCTATGAAAGTAGTGATGCAGATCCCAATGCACAACAGCGTGGATAATCAAGGTGCTCGCCTGAGAGTCAAGTAAGCAAGCCCCAGGATTGGCTATTCCAGATTATCTAATAGATACTGTTTCTGGGACACTCTAATTCAGCAATACATTTAGAGTACGGCTACCTTTCTGTAAAATGGTTCTACAACAGTCGGCCTATCTTATTATCTTATCATAAGATCATTTTATCATTTCAAGAGTTGCTCCAACTTCAAATTTACTGTTCTTTTTGTGACACAAAACTTAAGCTTTAGAATAATATATTGCACAATATGTTGTTTTACCTTTAGATTTATCTGAATGTAAAGAATTATATTTAATATTCCAGCTGTTAACTTAGTTTGATTATGCAACTTTAGGCAAGTAAAAAGACCGATTCAAAGCAAAGAGCTCGTCCTACAGGGGGAGCGGGACTCTTACCTCCCCCTCCACCTAGTGGCAAAATCCTAGCTCCTCCTCAATCTTCTCATCCTGTATCTGCTCCAGCTCCTAATCAGCAAAGGTGAGCTGCATGTCAGTGCACACTGTCTCATTGGGTCCACGAATTGATGTCTTGCTACATGTCAGTTTGTGCTGTCTCATAGGGTCCATAAACTGATGTCCTGCTATATGTCAGGGTGTACTGTCCCATAGGGTCTACAAACTGATGTCCTGCTACATGTCAGTGTGTGATGTCTCATAGGGTACATAAACCGATGTCCTATTACATGTCAGTGTGTACTGTCTCATAGGGACCATAAACTGATGTCCTGCTCTATATCAGTGTGTGCTGTCTCATAGGGTCTACAAACTGATGTCCTGCTACATGTCAGTGTGTACTGTCTCATAGGGACCATAAACTGATGTCCTACTACATGTCAGTGTGTACTGTCTCATAGGGACCATAAACTGATGTCCTACTACATGTCAGTGTGTACTGTCTCATAGGGTCCATAAACTGATGTCCTACTACATGTCAGTGTGTACTGTCTCATAGGGACCATAAACTGATGTCCTACTACATGTCAGTGTGTACTGTCTCATAGGGTCCATAAACTGATGTCCTACTACATGTCAGTGTGTACTGTCTCATCGGGTCCATAAACTGATGTCCTACTACATGTCAGTGTGTACTGTCTCATAGGGTCCATAAACTGATGTTCTACTACATGTCAGTGTGTACTGTCTCATAGGGTCATAAACTTATGTCCTGCTACCTGTCAGTGTGTACTGTCTCATAGGGTCCATAAACTGATGTCCTGCTGTATGTCAGTGTGTAAAGTCTCATAGGGTCCACAAACTGATGTCCTACTACATGTCAGTGTGTACTGTCTCATAGGGTCCATAAACTGATGTCCTACTATATGTCAGTGTGTAGGGTCTCATAGGGTCATAAACTTATGTCCTGCTGTATGTCAGTGTGTACTGTCTCATAGGGTCCACAAACTGATATCCTGCTATATGTCAGTGTGTACAGTCTCATAGGGTCCACAAACCGATGTCCTACTACTGTACATGTCAGTGTGTACTGTCTCATAGGGACCATAAACGGATGTCCTACTACATGTCAGTGTGTGCTGTCTCATTGGGTCCATAAACTGATGTCTTGCTACATGTCAGTGTGTACTGTCTCATAGGGACCATAAACTGATGTCCTGCTTTATGTCAGTGTTTACTGTCTCATAGGGACCATAAACTGATGTCCTGCTACATGTCAGTGTGTGCTGTCTCATAGGGACCATAAACTGATATCCTACTACATGTCAGTGTGTACTGTCTCATTGGGTCCATAAACTTATGTCTTGCTGTATGTCAGTGTGTACTGTCTCATAGGGTCCATAAACTTATGTCCTGCTGTATGTCAGTGTGTACTGTCTCATAGGGTCCATAAACTTATGTCCTGCTGTATGTCAGTGTGTACTGTCTCATAGGGTCCACAAACTGATATCCTGCTATATCTCAGTGTGTACAGTCTCATAGGGTCCACAAACCGATGTCCTACTACATATCAGTGTGTACTGTCTCATAGGGACCATAAACGGATGTCCTACTACATGTCAGTGTGTGCTGTCTCATTGGGTCCATAAACTGATGTCTTGCTACATGTCAGTGTGTACTGTCTCATAGGGTCCATAAACTTATGTCCTGCTACATGTCAGTGTTTGCTGTCTCATAGGGACCATAAACTGATGTCTTGCTCTATGTCAGTGTGTGCTGTCTCATAGGGCTCATAAACTGATGTCCTGCTACATGTCAGTGTGTACTGTCTCATAGGGACCATAAACTGATGTCCTATTACATGTCAGTGTGTACTGTCTCATTGGGTCCGTAAACTGATGTCCTGCTGCATGTCAGTGTGTACAGTCTCATAGGGTACATAAACTGATGTTTTGCTACTCTTGTTCTCTCCAGCTTTGTATATAAACTAAACTACTGTACATATTCATAGGCTCATTTTGTTGTCAAAGATTCTCTCCAGAATTCTTCAATAGATAGCGCTACAAACAACATCAGTAAAGCATTATCTTTTGCAAGGTGTGGTTTATTCGTCCTTAACTGTGCTACTTGGATGGCACTGCGTAAGCTACACCAGTTTATCTTGTCCTATGCACCCAATATAATTGTTCCTATCTACATGTATATACCGGTGTACTGATCTGGTTATTTTAAGGGATTCGCTCATTGATCTCTGCTTTGTAGTTCTTCTAGTGGAGCTAGCAACTGGGTTACCTTCGATTGAGCCACCTCCGCTTCGCGTCACAATTTAATCAAATGCACAGCTATACCACGGCATTTCCATTTATAATTGTATTTTACAGCTACATTTATTTGTCATTGTTTGTTATTATGAATGACAGAAACATCCTCATGTACTTTTGTCTGTATTTGTACACTGAGTGCTTTCACAGTGCTATATAAACTCCAAGGTGTTTCCTACATAATGAACTTACTCAGCGCTAAACAAAAACGTTTTTATTAGCTACTTTTTATATATCTTCAAGTTTAGCTGAAATCTTCGGTATGTTTGCTGTAGCCTTAGGTCGATGTTGAACACCGAACATTGGAGTGAATGCATACCAGCAACAGAAGATTTCTAAAATGCTGAAGTTGTTTAAATTAAATTTCAATACATTTTACTCTCAAATACCAAAATATTCTGTGTTGTTGATGTTCAGGCATACTTGTTTGGTCACTGGAGGCTGCCATGTTTATATCTTCTGTACTTCTATAGATGAACTTACATAGAATGTTGGTAGATTTTATCAGAAAGTATCAGCATTTTTCTATTATTTGTGTGATTGTTTTTTATGTTTGAGGTGATAGTAAACCCAGAATATTTCAAGACAATCAGAAAGTATCAGTATTTTTTATCATTACATTTGATGTTTGAGATGATCTGACACCCAGGTTGTTTCCAGATTAAAGTTGATAAAACTTGACTGTATTACAACGCTCAGATCAAGCGAAAGTGCGATTATGATGTCTATAGCTGTAAAGAGACTGACGGAATAGAGAAGTGGAACGCCGCAACTTGAAAGCCATAGCCTATACCACTTATAACCACGATAGTAACTAGTGATGTCATTTCAGCGTGTATTTTTTCTGAGTGTTGTAACTGCGATGAAGTTTTGTCGATTTTAATCTTGAAACATTCTGGCTGTCAGACTACCTCTAACATTAATAACAATCACAAATGAGAGAAAACATCTGATATTTTCTGATAAAATCTACAAAAATTTGTTGGAAGTTCACATGTAATTAATCCTATGCTGGCCACCCACATGGTCTATTTTCTTTGCACCTGTACAGAGTTGGTGAGCAAGAACTGTTCTGTATGCTGCGGTTTGAATAAAAGGTTGTGCCACAAAAATTGTATTAGTCGTTAAAATTAATCACTGGTTTCTAAGGTAGAGTTGCTTATTTAATGGATGACACAGTTATCGTTGTGTTTATTGAAGTTTGGCAAAAATTTATGAATTATGGCTAGAAGCAATAAACAGTTATAAAGTCAAAATCAGGCACTCAGTAGTCAGTTATAAAACTCCCTGCAAAACTGCACTTGCACCTCAGGTGGGAGAGAAATGACACAAACAGGAAGCACCTGCCAGCTATAAAACGCAACTCCAAACACTGCCTATCTAGAGTTGAAGGGTCATACACATCAAATTTTGAAACATTTCATCAGAATATATGGATAGATTTAGATTTTTAGGTTTTAGATTTGTTTTAGGTAATCTGACTGCCAGAGTATTTCAAGATTAAAGTCAGCAAATCTTAATCGCATTTTAAAACGCTCAGTAGAACAAAGCTTTTCCAAAAACGTGTTAATAGCACCATTTCCCGTTTGTCCCTTTCATTACGACATCGGCTACTGAGTTCAAATTGTAGTCTCACGTGTCTCTATTGACATACACATCATTTATTTTGTGTATGCTTATGATTGATGGAATAAGACTCGAAATATTTTTCTGATGAACGTTTTACCTGCGATCAAGTTTTGTTGGCTTCAATTCCGAAACATCCTGGCTGTCGGATCATGTAAAATAACAAATGAAATCTCACTAATAGATAAGAATAAATATCTGTATTTTTTGAACAAATCCTAAAATTTGACGCGAGTGACCATTTTACTTTCAACCCATCTCAATAGACTAGATAACATTTTGCTCAACTGGTTATTAGCCAGTAGTTGATTACTATTTCACTTGAACAAACCGGTTTGTGACGCATTAGAACTGTAATACATCAATCCAGCGCAGTGAGCAGTAATTTTGCAGTGCATTACAACTCTCTAATGCGCAGTAGTCAGTTGCTGCTACTGCACTCCTGCAAATTTCCCACTCTGATCTGCTGTACATTTACTTCTGTGACGCCTTACATGAAACCCAGCTATTCATGCATACTCGGAATGCGCATTCTTCAAAACTTTTAACTACAGGTGTACTGCATTTGTGCATTAGTATGAAATTTATACTGTAGATCAGCTCACACTGCTGGCTATTCAGCACATGCTCTGCATTGAGCAAAATTGCAGCTGGAACTCCCAAACTGGAATTTAAACGACTTCTAGTCTTATAATACATTCATTATATGGTCTTCTGTGCATAACAGCATTAATGAGATAAATGTTTCTTAATATCTTGAACACAAAGCCGTTTCATTTTAGGCTGAAGTATACAAATAACTATTAACAAAGATTCCAAGTTTTTTTACATATAATAATATCACGGTATATCACGATTCGCCTAGATATTGAAAATTTGCACTGTTGAAAGGAATTGTCTGGTGATTTTTGGAGATCGTTAAGCTCTAGTTATATGTATGCATGAATCTCTCCATTTGCTCACAAAGCTCACTCAAAAAGAATAATTATATTTTTCTGATAGTTTGAAATATGACAGCGGCAGCAAACATAAAATATCATTGTAAAAGTGGCACACAACAATGCTTGTCAATCATTAAAGCTGAGAATTTTAAAAAGATAAATAGATTGGATATGAGTGTTTGGTAAAAACAACTAAATGAGTGCATTGTTAAATTTCACTCATTTCAACACAATGCATAGCCTGTAATTCAAGAGAGTTCCTCGGGTGAAAGCTGCCTTGACGCGCCATATCCTGAGTCTACCCGCCGCGACCAGTCGATGGGAATCTCTTCCAGAGACTGGGACAAAAGCGACGCTTGATGAATAGACTCATTAGGTTTGTAAGTTCCAAAAAACATTCCAATGATGCAGTAAGTTTCATCATCCTCTGTATCCTTCATGTAGACGAGGGATCCGCAATCACCAGGATACAAGCTGTGAATTGAAATGTAAAGTAGCAATAGTAAAGCATTGTAAGAAATCTGTCAAAACTTTGATGCAAGCAGCTGTAAGACAAGGAAGTGATCCCATAGGCTGCAAGTATATTTATGGCTGTCACTTCTGTGGAGAGTGGACAGGTCTAGACTGTAGGAAACAAGAAGTTGTGATTTGATTTACTAGAAAAACCATGAAAGAAGGCTAGGATATCATCTGGTCTTAAACTCCTTTTTTTGCCAAATCCAAAATACAGATATGTCTGCTACTGCCTCCCTGAATATTGATCTACTATTTTAGTTTTTAATGCAACCTGTCTATGGACGAGATAAAACTTAAAATAAATAGGTTCCATATGCTTCGATTGTAAGCATATTGAGAGCGCTAAATTTTAACTGATTCTGATTCATCTCCAAAGAGGTGATCAGACATTTGAAAGTTTACTAAATTAGAGATAGGCATTAAAAGAATCCATTAAAGCATTTTTTCACCAGCTTAGGTTGATAAAGTTTCCATGAAGTAAAAATATTTACTCATTAATTACCAAATTATTGCATTAGAACAGACCAATTTTAGACAGCTGTTGTTAGCTTATGAACCTACCTTCTGTTACCATTGAGCATGAAGGCTATGTGCAGACCCACCTCCCATCTTTCGTGGTACATCAGTGGAGGGCGTATAATTTCACCAAATTTGCCTCCACAGACAATCTCTTTTCCACAGAGCGAGTTCAGCTCATCTTTGCAAGATATGTTGTAAATCCTAGTAATGTCGTTAACATTTGCGCCTCTCGGACGACCATACTGAGAACTTCGCTTTTTGTCTGGCAGCAAAAAACTCTCGTGTTCTAGTTGCATTCCATTCAACTTGAAGACTGCTATATCATTCAGCATTGAGCGATGGCCTGTGCTTCCATTAGCAACCCAATACTTGTAAAGTGCAATGGGCATATCAGGAAGAATTTCAACGTCTCCACCTCCTTGAACACGCATGATTGGCTTCATTCTTCGAAAGGAATTAGAAACTTCATCATTTACACTCTCATGGCTGTCTCCTAATCTTCTCAGCTTTACCTTCTGCTCTGCATCTAGAAAGGTATGTGCGGTGGTAGCGCCGTAGTATTCGCTAACTGCAGGTTGTCTTTCCTTGTCAAATCCTTCTTTAATCAGTTCAATAACTGATCGATCTCCATTATGATCTGAGAGATTACATCGAGAAGTTTGGTAAAGGTTAGTCCACTCACTTATTAAGGGTGGCAAACCATCTTCTGGACAACGTATTTCTATATCATTCGTTGTTATGTATTTTGGAGTAGCTTTAAGCAGGTCGTTCAGCTGCCTATTCAGCTGGCTGACGTTGCAGCCATCGATTATGATATGGTTGTTGTTTTTAGGATCAAAGAGAATGCTGTAGTATGGTACCTCTTTATCTTTTAACAACCTACAAGTTAAGGTCACAAGCATAAGTAAATATTCAGGATTGTCTCACGCAAGAATGACTCTTGTCATTTCTTAAAAACTTGCCTCAGGAAGTTTATTACAAATAATCCGCTTGATGTTGTTTTTTAATATCTTGAAAGTAATAGCCAGGCTGCACATATAACTGTCTATCTTATTATGTAATGTAGGTATACGTGGATAGAGTAGAAGTGTGTGAGGTCATTCATGTAAAACTATTCTAAGAAAACTTTTGAATTATTCGTAAGTATTGTATAAAGTTTGTTGTGTAATCGACTAGGCCAGATAATGTTATACCGATGTCATATGAAATAGACTAGCATATGTTAAGCATACACATTAAATATGTAGTATATTATATACGTATATATTATATATAATATATATGTATGTATATCGTATATAATATATATTATATGTATATATAATATATGATATATATATATTATACGTATATACATGTAGGCCTATATATAATAAGTATATATATATACCGTATTTTTTTTATAGTTGCTGCAATATAGATTAACGTTCAAATCGAATTTGAGAACTCGTCTGACTTTGCACTTTACCTTATATGGAATTTTTATGTAGTAGGAAGCAAAAGCTTTACATACATTTTTTAGGTTATATAAGCTTCTACTGTATATATATATAGCATATACATATATTATGTACATATATGTATAGCATATACATATATTATGTACATATATGTATAGCATATACATATGAATAAGCTATATGAATATATATATATATATATATATGTCGATATATATATCGATATATATACTGTATATATATACATACCTATATAAATCTCAAAATTTGTCAGCATCAATATCTCTCATTATCTGTCTGTCCTGCTATAGCTATTAATTACTTTGAATAAAAGGCTCGCATCATGCTGGTTTTGAACTCACGAAGACTGCGACTTTGTAACCACACATTTAACCACAAAGCTACGCTGTTCTCCTATATCATATACGCTTTTCTTGATTGCACATGCTAAATGGCGTATTCATTGATACATTGCACCCACAGGTTACGATGCCCCTGTTATAAAATATTTTTCACCTTACTCTACGAAACACGGTGCTTTTTTGTTTTAGCCATACTAGGGCCAGTTTGTTTACCGCCATCCGATATCAACAAAAAATTTTCTCGATACTGAAAATTGGCGATTGTTGCACCGATTACAACAAAATAGCAAAAATTTTGATATGCTATTTGTCGAAATATCTCCCACAACGCCGGAAAGAGATATATGTCGCTCACCATCTCAATTCAGCGTTATCCGTTATGGTAAAAACGCAATCGCAAACAAATAAGTGATAAAATTTTAGGGACAAATTTGAAGTTCACTCAAATACATACTAAAACTTCATTTAAGTGTGTGTTTAGTAAGCTGAACTCATTTAAGTTAGACTCAGTGTTTATGTTACACGTCCGTCTCCAAAGGTAAAAACTCTCCACGGCAGATAAGAACTCTTCATGTATTACATTGTGTTGTTATATTATCTTGCAGATCATAACCACCAAATGCAGTAAAATTATGTTAGGTAACTATAGTTACTAAGGCTAACATATTTTTTGTTACTATTTTTAATGATAATGATTATGATGATTTTTACAAGGAGGTGATTGCATTAAATAATTACTTTGAGTTTTTACACCACTCTACACATCTATACAAGATTTTCGCCTCATGATGCCAACACTGAGACAAATTAATATCATAAAATTGTATACCAAGCAAATTTTTATTGAAATCGTAGGAAAACAGGTTATATTTAGCCATTACTTGTTAAGGATTCCCCATTTACATTTAAACACCTTTAATATTTTATCTTTCCTCTAAATTTTCTGTGCAAAGACTTTTTCATTACCCGGGCAATGTGGGGCATTTGACTAGTATATGAATAAAAGCATAAAATCCAAGCAGAGTGCTCAATGATAAGTTGAAATAAGTTAAAATATATATATATACATGAATATACACATAAATATAGTAACTTGCTCTAATTTCACCATTGAGCACTCTGCTTGGATTTTACGCTTTTATTCATATACACTATATATATATATATACATATAAATATATACATACATATATCTATATATATATATACATGTACATATATATATATATATATATATATATATATATATATATATATATATATATATATATATATAGAACTATATTTCCCAACTAGGAGGCTTCTATCAATATATAATCCATGTTAGGAGGCTCTGAAAAATTAGGAGGCGTCCAGGGAGCCTCCTAATTCTAGCAGTGCTTATAGTGCTTAACAACCCTATAGAAGTATTTTAAACATGATTCCCATAATTGCCTTATATATCTATATTCATATATATGGAAAAGAGGAGACAACTCCAACAAAAATGTGTAATTTTCTATCAATAAATTATCAACTCTAGGAGGCTCTTATATATGGAACTAGGAGGCATATATCAATTTTAAAATATTCTTACTTTTAATTGTTTTGGTATCGTTTCAGTTAATAGCACAATCTATTTAAAAACACATTGCAATAAGCTTATGACTAAGCATCAACCAATACAAGGAATTAGCAGCTATGTCGGATACAGCCAGTTTTGCTAATATTCATGATGGCTTTATTAGATTTGAGAAATAAAGTTGTATATTAACAAACTACAATACATTACAATTTATTTGCTGACTCTCTTTATGGTTTTCAAGACTGCCATTTAAGCACTCCCTTTTTTTTTGCAAGGTTTCTCATTGATCTGCTCTTTTTTGTGAAAATTCACAATAATTGCACATTATGGTTTCAAGTGATGTTTAAGCATGGCTGTAGTAAAAGTTTAAATAAGTCTATAATCAGTACAATTCATATTTTCGCTGCCGTTGCATCCAGCCACAAAATAAATCTTTTTTTGAAACTTTGCATCCGAACGCAATACCTGAGAGATGGTTTTCTAGTCGAAGAATTGATTTTTTAAATTTATTGAAGTAAAGTGGCAAAAGTATAACCACAGTATATAACAGCTAGAGAGATGTGGCTGTTATAATGTTGCTGTGGCTGTTAGGACTATTAGCTCTTCACCCATGTAGTCTACTAGAGCTTGGTAGCAGCAGAATAACTACATGTAAGGGAGCACGTCAAATTTGGTAAGTTGATCATGTTATTTTAATCAATTTACAGTTTATTTACTTGAAACATACAGTTGTAGAAAAACAGTATAAATTTTATTTAATATTGAAATAGGACAAGCGTGAAAAAATTATGTTTCAATTATTATAGCTTTTAAGGAATGTAGCATAGAACACGTTTGATATATATTTTTACTCCCGTTTATGTCATCCAACTGCTGATATTGTTCTGCATAGAAAAGTCAAGAAAGGTCAGCATTATAATACCATAAAGGAGAATATCAAAACTTTTTGTAAAATCCTAATTTTGGACTTTATTATTGTTACACAAATGTTCAGTTTTGTAACATCAACACAGACACGCCAGCTGACAATTAATAGTTATTTTTGTGAATCAGTTAAGTCTCCAACTTTAATCTATTTTCAGTTATTATTATAATAATTTTTGATGCTTTTTTATAATGATAAGTAAAGTTATTAATGTGGTTCTACCAACAGTCAAAGCTGTTATTAGAATAACATGATCATTATGTTATTGTACTATTGTTATCATGAATAGTGAGAGTTTTCGTATTTCAGTTATGATTTTGTAAGTAATAGTAGTACATGCATAGGCATAAGCAAGTAAGTGGGGTATATGCAGCCTTCAATTTTAACACTTTTAGTATTTAGTTGGAATCTTGTGTAGTAATTGTGTAGTAATTAGGAGCTTAGCTGTTTTATAGAGCTTCAGTAGTAGGAGGCAGATATTCAAGTTTGCCAAAAAAACCTAACCAGTGAACTAAAATGTGTATTTTGCATTCATTTTGGTTTGTATATCTGTTTATGCTATTTGAATTATCTTTTCATTTTTTGTAGAAACTTGGTAAGCATTATTGCCAGTATATTCATCAGATGGCAGAAAGTATTAGACAAAGTTGGATGTTCTTTTCTAGAAAAGGTATGTTGCTAATTACACGTTGGTTTGCATAAATAATATGTCAAAATAATCAAGGTTTCATCTACCAAATTTTATAATATTTTTGAACATATACATAATTATAGATTAAAAACTATAAAACATTATATCAGTAAGGTTGTATTTTGAAATGTAGTAATGTTTGACGTTTTGGCAAAGTTACTATGATAAGCAAAACTTTAAATTCACCAACAGAAAATATAACGTACAAAGTTTTACTGTAACTAGCAAATGTATACCTGATGTAAGAATGTAACAGCATGCCCAAAAGTAGTTTTTTTTTGTATAGTTGCAAATAATCAATGACGCTTTAGTTATAGATAACTGCTGGATGAGAAGCATTGATGGCCCACACCAAAGACTGATTTGCAGACATCAAATTAAAGGTATGCGATATTGCAATAAGTTGCTGTAAAATAGCACATTATACATGCGAGCCAAAAATTAGTGTGATAATTTGATATAGCCATAGCTTCAGTAAGAAAAGTTGTCAATTTTTATAGGCATTGTATTATTTCAAACGCTTACATAAACCATTATGCCACTTTTGTGTTCTATTCATCTATTATTGGCAGATTACATAATACAGATAGTGCAAACCAATCAAAGGAATGTAGCATAGCATAGAGATTTAGTATTACTCTTCTTAGTCTTTATGAGTCATGGTAGCAATTGCTTAGCAATTGCATAATTATATAAAATGAATAGTTTTCTATGGTTACCCATTACCACTTTTAGTTACTCAGCCAACACTGAAAGTAATTATCAGATTTGAGATATCATGTTTAGAGGCAGGAGATTGACAAATATTTTGTTTGTTTTTACTCTTACCCTACCGTATGCGAATTTATGCTAAATCTAACAGCAACTGCCGTATGCACATTTATGCGAATTTTCCAACAATTGCGTGGTCACCTAATTTTATTATCCGATGAAAACATAACCGATGATTTAAAAACTTTTATGGTATTGTCAGTGTGGTCCGAAGATTTCTCTAAAAGATTAGTCTAAGATAACCAAGCAGTTTCAAATTTATTTTTGGGAATTTTCAAAATAGAAATAAACATTTTTTGTGTAAGTTTTGTTAAGTATCGCGCAAGTCAGAAAACAGATAATTACTTATGTTGATGACATTATAGCCAATTCAAATTCAGATTTTTGTGATTACACAGATAATTAAAGTAGCAGCAGTGACTCTGATGATAGTGAAAGTAATAGTTTTGTAAGTTTAAGGGACATTGTAGAGGATCGTTTTAGCTTTGTAGCGATCGTAGCTTCACATAGCTTTAGCAATGCACAAAGTGAAGGTACATTGATTTTTGCATAGCACTATAATAGCTACTAGCATTGAAATATGTTAACATTTTAGCAAAATAAAATATATTACAAAAAGTTTCTAGATAAACTTTGCAGTTGAAACAAAATTGTATACATATCATGAAGCTAAATTGGCAATTCTCGGTGAAATGGCTGGCGGTAGGCCGGTAGCTTAATTTGTACATGGGTGGCAGTAAAAGGGTAAAGCTATAGAAGAATTAGAGATACAAATGTATGTATTTACCTTTGAATGATTTAGTGAATTTTGATGATTTAAGACAATGAGTTTGGCGAATGATATATATATATAAGATGCTGCTGAAGTTGCGCAATGACTTGCATTTAATAGTTTGTTATAAATTCAACTCATGGCTTTTAATTATTACCTCAAAATGTTGAAAACACGCGATAGGAAGGGCCAGAACACTACTAAAAGTCATAGTTGCTCAAACCTGAAATACAGTAGGTTTTATACAATTTGTTATACAATAACAAAACTGCAAAACTATTGGTTAAAATATAAATAGCAATATATATTATTATTTTTGGCCTTCGGTATCGGGCAGCATGTATGCAGTTTGTTTGCTGATGTTAACAAAAGTTTTACTAATAAGCTACATAATTTGCTCAGTTATCGGTGTCAACTTTAAAATTTAAAACAAATGTAGTGTTAGCACTTTTAGAATATACTACAAACAACGCAGAAGAATTTTTTGTGGCATATGACTTGAATTGAAGAGTTCTCTGAAAATGCAACTTGTATTTGCCCATTTTAATACTTTAAAATGTCAAAGGGAGCTCATAATGAAAGCAGCTTTAATATAATTTCAAAATGCTCAAAGCGGTATGGATGTTATGTTGACAAACATTAAAAGGTCACTCTGTACTATGGCTAGTAAGTATTTACATGTATTTAGATTTTGCATTGATGCTTTCAATTAGGTAGTGTAGGAAATCTATTTACATTAGCTAAACTACCAGCATGTGCAATACCCAGCTTTGTTTCCTATCCATCACAAACATTTTGCCAACGCTTATAATAATTCATTGCTCTTTTTAAATCTGATTTCTGAACCAAAGGTAGTTTCAGCGGTATAAGAACACATAATTCTTTTCCTATGGGTCTACTCACTGTTTTGTAGCAGCAAAGGCCATTGTTTTTAAAAGGTCTGTAAGAGTTGTATTACTTATTTTGACTTCCATCGGTGCTCGTAGCAAATATAATTTCAGTACCACTTGCATCAATAAAGTTACTATTACTTGTTTCGTAAAGTATTTAGAGCAAAACAATATTTTATGTGCGCAACAAAACTTTTTGCTGCAAGCTTACCAAAACAAACTAAAACGTTTATTTTGATGTTACATTTTAATTAAAGAGCATGTTCTATTCAGTTATTGCTGTCAGTACTATGCAGTTATTGCTGTCAATGTTCTTTGTGCATTCTTGGCACACTTTTATGTTAAACTGCCAATGCATTAAACACTTTAGAAATAAAGTGTCCAAACAAGGATGCATAACATGAAATTTGTCACTGGCTTGTTTTGACCTATATCTCGCACTTTTTAGCCAAAGGTGTCTAGCTTTACTAAAAAGTTTGGTAGTAAAATTGTACATAAATTCATTGCCTGCATACACGTCAATCATGATGCCTATGCTCTTATTATGTGTGTTCTACTATTGCCTGCTTAGCTAATTCACTTTCTACTTCTCAATAGCCTCAGCCTCCGAATGAAAGCTATTGTTGTTATTCCTATTCTTTGTAACTTTATAATGAAGGAGGTTGTGGTTGGGCAGCTCATTTGCTTTTCACTCTATTAGAAGTATTGCAGCACAGTTATAACTGCAGTAATAAAATCTGCCCAGAATTGCATAATGTGGTCTTATTCTCCAAGGTCTTCTCACTAGCCGAAATCACCTATGTACTTATGCAATTGTGGTTTGTGCTTAAAGTGACTCATTATTCTAATGTGGCATGGCTTGGTACCCCTTCTTGCATGCTAGTCAATTGATTAAATAGATTGTAAGAAATCAGTCAACCTCTCATTCCTACACAACCTAAAGACTTATCACATAAGTTCAACCTTCTAGCGAGATATTAGCCGCTAAAATTTTTGCTTTTTTCACGCGTCTAGCCATTTAGGGTTTTGCAGCAGCAGAAGAACAGACTAAGCATGTCACAATTGGTATATTTGTTTGTCACAATTGTTTTATATTACTTTTGCCAATTTTGTCACTGAATTAATTGTACCATATTATGGTGAAAAGTCCTCGTGAAAAGTATTTTACTTCGCCTCAATACCAATGCAAAAGGTTAGACCGGTAGTGGCCTATTTTGATATTTAGGGCGAGCCACTTTAAATACTATTTCTAAGCAACTTACTCATGTCATCAAATTGCGATGGCAAAAAAACAATGCATAGGTTTTCGCAGCTATTTTCGATTTGGATTTTACTGCCTTAATTGCAGGATCGTAATATTGTCAAGTTAAAAAGGTCAAGAAACCCCAACTTTATAATGCTAAAAGAATGAAATTATTACTAATTTTCATAAAATGATAACATTGTAATTATACACGAGGGTAGCTTTGTGAGATTAACCGACACACATTAAAATAATTATGGTAACATATAGCATGGTAGCCAGCAATTGATGAATATCTGTGACTCTATCGATGCTCCTAACTTTTGTAACTTTTTAAAAAGCATTAAAATAATTATGGATGCTTTTTATTCTGATTAGTAGTGTTAGCTGATTGATAGCACCAAACAGGCAGAATTATTAGTATACTATACTGCCCTGAGCAAGCAAAACGCCGTATCTTGATATTTGTAAATTGTTCAGCACAAGCACAAACGCGTTTTGGTCGAGCCTGGCATCAGTATTAGCAGTATTTTAGTTGTTTTTTTATTTATTATGGTGAGATATCCAACAATCTTTACCGAACTTTTTTTTTCGTGAAACTTTAAAATCAAAGGAGTTATTTCACTTAGGGCATTTTGTTTGCTTAAATTGACAATTTACTAAGCTGGCACTAGGCAATCAAACGCCCTATCACAGCAGATAGGGCCTTTTGATTGCTTAATTGGACTGGTTTCTCATTGTTAGTTTGCCACAAGACCATTTGCCATGACTGGATTATCAAAGGATTACAAGTTTAAATTCTGATATTAATCCGCAATTAGTCAACAAAATGATATATGTTGCAATTCCTATTACTCATCCAGTCAACACATGGATTAAAGCCCTGTAATAGCCATATTCAGCTCAAAAGTTAAGAGATGATCAAAGATCATGGTATCCTTCAAACCAGATGTTATGAAATGAAAGGAATAAGTAAAATAGTAGTTTAAAAAAGATCAAACGCTTTTATTGAAAATAATTTAAAACAAACAACTGAGTGCAATAATGTCAATATTTTAAAAAAGCAAAACCTTCCAATGGACATGTAATTAAAACAAATTTTTCATCAACTCTCTGAGTCGGATTTTTAAATCGAGACTTTTGTTACTTAGATATCGTCCTGTCATAATAAATATATTATTATAAAAAATATAGCAATAATATTGAGCACTTAGAAGTGCACTAGCTTGTATGAGCTGCCTTAAAACAACCAATTATATATGCTTCAGTTTCGCTTCCCTTTGTTTATATACTCTTTGATTACATAATGCTGTTCATAATGTCCAACTTTGTGTATGTTCAGGCCAATCAAAACGCTGTATCTGCAGATAGAGCGCTTTGATTGCCACTTTATGTGTGGTAAATGTGGATAGGGCGTTTTGCACATTGTGAAAAGTGCTATTTCTGGTGCTCTCAGATATATGAAATTTCAAGACATGTTAGATCTCAACCTAAATTACATTAAAGCACAAAAAAGTGAATTTTGAAAAACTTGTCAGATAGGGCGTTTTGCTTGCTTAGTGCAGTATAAAGTTATGATAATGTATTATTTTCATTGTAATTAACAAGTTGATGCATTTTAGTTGTAATTTAATACGGATTTAAACTAGAGGCTGAGTCATAAGTAAGTGACTGGAGTAAGTGAAACCCTTTAAATTTTTGAAGCTTTAAAATCTATGTTTCAATTTTGTAGAAGAATATCGCATGAGATAATTTATTACTGCTTCATGGAATTTTAGTAATGGGAGGTATGGACACGGATTTGCTGAAAAATCTAAAAACATCAGGCATCTTTTCCATCAATTTTTAATCTGCATAACATCTGTTTGGGCTATTCAAATTGTTTTGCTTATTTTGGTAGAAACCTGGTCACCGCATCCAAGCACTATATCCACCAGATGGAAAATGGTACGAAGCACAGCTAGACGCTTTCTTGAAGGGGGTATGTTGCCGATTAACGGTTAATTTACACAAGAGCGCGCCACATTAATAAAAGTTTTATTTCACAAAGTTTATAAGAAATAAGATTACTGTAAAACCTTTGTTTGAATGCCATGGCACTGCAGTTTTTAACCCTTCTAATTATAGTGGCAAAAACTGTCGATTGCGCTTCATAGTATATGTTCAACTTTTATTAGCTTCAAATTCTATCTAAAACACTTTTGTTATAGATTTTATTTTTCCAACACATTTAAAAATAGTACTATTCAAAAAACTTAATGCATTCCTACTTCGTGCATTGCTAAAGCTATGTGAAGCTACGATCACTTCGAAGCTCGAAAAACGATGCTTTGCCATGTTCCTTACTCTTACGAAACTATTACTTTGACCACCATTGGAGTCACTATTGGAGCTGCTACTTTTATTATATGTGTAATCACTAAAATCTGAATCGGTCATCAACAATCATCAATACTGTCATCAAAATAAGTAATTCTCTGTTTTTCAATTCTGGATGTACTTGCGAAAGCTATAATAGCACTAACTAATTTGAGAATCAGAAAGAATCTCAAATTAGTAAATCAAGAAACCTAAATGTTTCTTTTCAGGTTGAAAAGTCCTAAACAAAAATTTCAAATTGCTTTGTGAGTTTCGAGTAATTTTATAGGGAAATCTTCGGACAACACTGTCAATACCATAAAAAGTCTTGTACTACAACATAATATTATTATGCTTTACTATTTATCTTGAGGTGTTGACTGATGTTCTAAAAAAAGAATCAAGGAGATTGACCAACCAGAAGCTGAGATATAGCCTGCCAAACCCAAGTCTACCAAAAAACAAGCGTTTTGGTAATCATCATTATATGACGTATGAAATCAACTTGTGTGCCATTGGTCAATTAAACCAACTAATGTGCTCTCCTATAACAATCACGACCTTTTAATTGGTTTAATCCAATTAAAAGGTCCAATTAAAAGGTCCAATTTTAATCCAATTAATTTGATTGGAACAATCAAATTGGGCCTCACAATCACTGCTCTGAGAATTCCGAACCAGTCCCTCTGACGTGTAGATTAGTTTTAGCATAAAATGATTACACGCATCTATCATTTTGCAACATTTTGCTATCTTGCTAGTTCAGCTCAGTTTTGTTGTTCTCCCACTTAGCTTCCTTATTCAGACTCATCTTTAGCGCTGTTCAGATTTTTTTAACTATAGCTAATAAATGGAATCAATTAAATCAATCATTAATCTCGGTTATCAATTGGACTTTTGTACAAATCATATTAGTTACATCATTTATTCCATACGCAGTTATATTATTATTTTGTATAATATACATTATGATTATTATATTAATCATAAAAATAATTACAGATAAGATAATAGATAAATAGAAAAATCAAATTAAAAACTATCGTTTTCTTTTCATACAGCAAGAGCAGCACGGTCAAGATATTCTTTTTTAAAATTATAGCTGTAGTGAACTTACCGTCTGTTAATAGTGACGATAGTCATGATAATCTACTGAATGCTGCAGTAGGTACACAGTAGAAAAATGATGAATGAACAAAAATCCACAATCCTATTTCTTATTCTAAACAAACTGCAAATCGCGGATGTCGCATGTACACCATACACAGGCTGTTCGTTGAACAGAGGATCTTCGGAGCAGATCCGAAGAGATCGAGTTAAAATTTAAAGCACAATAGTCAAAATCTGCTCTTCTGTTTTGAAAAATCATGGCGAGGGGTTGTGGGCAAATGCCTTTACCACACAATGTTTGCTTGATTTTTCTGAGAAACCAGAGCTAGTCTGTAAATTATTTACTATCGCGAGAAGCGTTTCACATCTCGTAGCCTAAAACAATCATTATATGTAACAGTGGTAAGGGTGCGCAACACCGGCACATGACCAATAAGTCGATTTCATATGTCATATATCTCCGGATTTTCGAAGGGTTTTCCTCTGATTCGTTATTAGGTAGACCTGTGTTTGGCTGGCTATATCTCAGCTCCTAGTGGGTCAGTCTCCTTGATTCTTTTTTTAGAACATTAGTCAACGCCTCAAGAAAACTAATAAAACATAATAATATTATGTTTTCTCTATTCTTTAAGCTATAGAATAATTAGCGGTACAAATATTTGTATTTCTTTTTGAATGATTTGGTGAACTTTGATGATTCAAGACAATGAGTTTGGCGAATGATATATATAAGATGCTGCTGAAGTTGCGCAATGACTCGCTTTTAATAGTTTGTTAGAAATTCCACTCATGGCTTTTCATTGTTACCTCAAAATGTTGAAACCACCTGATAGGAAGGGTCAGAACACTACTAAAACTCATATTTGCTCAAACCTGAAATACAATAGGTTGCATATAAATTGCAACACAAAGACAAAACTGCAAAACTATTGGTAAAAACATAAATAGCAATATATATTATTATTTTAGGCCTTCGGTATTGGGCAGCATTCATGCGGTTTGTTTGCCGATGTTAACAAAAGTTTTACTAATAAGCTACATAATTTGCTAAATTACTGGTGTCAACTTTAAAAATTAAAACAAATGTAATGTTAGCACTTATAGAATATTCTACAAACAACGTAGATAAATTTTTGTGGCATATGACTTCAATTGAATAGTTCCCTAAAATTGCAATTTGTATTTGCCCATTTTAGTACTTTGAAATGTCAAAGGAACTCATAATGAAATCCACTTTAATAGAATTTAAAGATGCTCAAAGCGGACGGATGCTATGTGGACCAACAATAAAAGGTCACTCTGTACTATGGCTAGTAAGTAGTTACATGTATTTAGATTTTGCATTGATGCTTTCAATTAGATAGTGTAGGAAATCTATTTACATTAGCTAAATTACCCTCATGTGCAAGACCCAGCTTTGTTTCCTAGCCATCACAACATTATGCCAATGCATATTATAATTCATTGCTTTGTTCAAAACTGATTTCTGAGCCAAAGGTAGTTTTAGCAGTATAAGAACATGTACTTCTTTTCCTATGGGTCTACTCACTGTTTTGTAGCAGCAAAGACAATTGTTTTTTAAAAGGTCTGTAAGAATTTTATTACTTATTTTGATTTCCATTGGTGCTCGTAGCAAATATAATTTCAGTACAATTTGCATCAATAAAGTTATTACCACTTGTTTCGTAAAGTATTTGGAGCAAAATAATATTTTAGGTGCAAAACAAACATTTTTGCTGCAAGCTTACCAAAACAAAATAAAACATTTTTTATGTTACATTTTAATTAAACACCATGTTCTATTCAGTTATTGCTGTCAGTACTCTGGCCTATGTTGGTAAAACTAGTTATCAGACCAAATTTTAGTTTTTCCGCTCGCCGCTCCAGAGTATTTAATCAGCTGAGCTAGTTTTTACAACAGACCTGTATTACAAGACAAAGAATGTTCATATTTACTTTGAATGATCAAAGTAAAACCTAATCTTCAATAATCCCATTGAACTAGCTATGCAAGCAAAATGTTGAGTAATTATGCCAGGTATTCTGCTGAATTAACTGAAAAAATCAGAAATTCACTACACAATAAGAAATAACTTTTTTTGGGTCATTTTCCAAATTTAAGTGAATGTGTCTGAGTAGAATGTTTTATCAATTTCTTGACAGTTCAGGGCATTATTATTACTGGTAAAATGTGAATAATAGGACTCAGTATTACTATTGATCAATAAAACCACCCAAAGTCGAGAGATCTAAAGTTAGAAAAAATTTGGTGCCGTGCTAGGTTCAGCCCGACTGATCATCGCTAACAATAAATTGCAGTCAAAAAGAAGTTTTGAACAGCGAAAATGCCCTCAAGATAGAATGTTATTGTATTTTTATTGGCTCTCTATGTGACATTAATTTTTTCCTTGGGTTCTTCATAGACACAATGGGCTTGTTTGGAATCTACCCAATTTATGGTGTTGTGGTATTGTGCCGGTTTTGCAACCTGACTCTCCAGGTTCCATCCCCGAGTGGGAAAATGTTTTTACTTAACGTTCTAAGAGTGGCTTAAGATGAATAGAAAAAAATTGCTGTTATTGTATGTTAGATTGAGTAACTAAGTATGTTGTGCAAGTAAATCATATTATTACTGTAGATAATTTGCACAGCAAGGAAAAATGTGTGAGTTTCATTTTAGCAATCACAGTAACTGAGTTGTGTCCATGCATTGTTTCCAACTAATTTTTTTAAGTTTTTGTATGCAGTGCAGCAGCGATATGTGACTGAATAAGAAACTATAACATAGATCATATTTATAAATATTGAGTTACATTATTTGTTTATTTTAGTGAGTAGAAAGTTATGCAGCCTAAAAGAAAATGGAGCGTTCAAAAAGCCATGATCGGATGATTTATGCAAACTACCAACAATGTCAAAGCTGTATACTGTTAAAAGAAATTGGTGTTTGAAAATTATAATGATGACTTATGCCCGAGCCCACAACTTACTCAAGAAGCTGCAAAATTAAACTGGCAGCAGGGTCTTCTTTTCGTTGAGGCTTTTGTAATATCGCATTAAACTTGACGTCTGAATAAATTTACTCCGTTTGGCGACTAAGCAACAACCATTCTATGGTACTTGACTAGTTGAATTTTTTGGTATCAAGCATGGTGGCTGTTGTTGTTTTATATACACATTTATAGAATCCTACCTTAAAGTTTAACATACTATACAATATGTAAGTTTTAACAACAATTAGATTATTTCAGAAAAAAATACTTGGAAATGTGCAACAGAGGCCGGTTTGCAGAGGCCCACAACTCATGATCGCACCAATAGGCATAAAGATATAGTAGATTCTATAGTAAAATTTTGTGAGTGTTTTTAGATAATTTTGTTACTTTCTGATATGTCATAAGTCAGAGAAGTCATTATGCGTATAAGTTGCTAAAAGAAAACAAGGTTTTATGGCCTCTTAGCTAATGTGTGCAAGTTATGTTACCTTCTTAACATAGTACATAATCGATCATAGCCTTTTTGAAGTATGTACACTGTATACGTCATAGGTACCTCTAGAACCTATATTTAAGTTAAATAGCTTTTTACAAATGTGAAAGGTATATCGCTATAAGATACAAGTTGTATAGTTTCATGCAACCTTCTGACTAGTACATAAATTATGTTTGTTAAGTAATAATAACAGATAAATAAGTTATAGCAACCTACTAAATGATATATAAATAGCAGCAACCTCTTAAATAATATACAACTCATAGCAGCCTCCTAACTGATATATAAATAGTAGCTACCAACTAAATGAAATTCAAATTATAGCAAACTCTTACTTGATCTATAAGTCATAGCAACATCCTAAATTCTATGTAACCCATAGCAACTTCTGCAATGATATGTAAGTTATAGCAACCTCCTAAATGATATATAAATAGCAGCAGCCTCCTAATTAATATATAATTCATAGCAGCCTCCTAACTGATATATAAATAATAGCTATAAACTATGAAAATTCAAATTATAGCAAGGTCTTAGGTGATCTATAAGTGATAGCATCATCCTAAATTATATGTAACTTATAGCAGCCTCTGCAATGATATGTAAGTTATAGCAACCTCCTAAATGATATATAAATATCAGCAGCCTCCTAATTAATATATAATTCATAGCAGTCTCCTAACTGATGTATAAATAATAGCTATCAACGATGGAAAATTCAAAATATAGCAAGGTCTTAGGTGATCTATAAGTGATAGCATCATCCTAAATTATATGAAACTCATAGCGGCCTCTGCAATGTTATGTAAGTTATAGCAACCTCCTAAATGATATATAAATATCAGCAGCCTCCTAATTAATATATAATCCATAGCAGCCTCCTAACTGATATATAAATAATAGCTATCAACTATGGAAAATTCAAAATATAGCAAGGTCTTAGGTGATCTATAAGTGATAGCATCATCCTAAATTATATGTAACTCATAGCAGCCTCTGCAATGATATGTAAGTTATAGCAACCTCCTAAATGATATATAAATATCAGCAGCCTCCTAATTAATATATAATCCATAGCAGCCTCCTAACTGATATATAAATAATAGCTATCAACTATGGAAAATTCAAATTATAGCAAGGTCTTAGGTGATCTATAAGTGATAGCAACATCCTAAATTATATGTAACTCATAGCAGCCTCTGCAATGATATGTAAGTTATAGCAACATCCTAAATGATATATAAATATCAGCTGCCTCCTAATTAATATATAATCCATAGCAGCCACCTAACTGATATATAAATAATAGCTATCAACTATGGGAAATTCAAATTATAGCAAGGTGTTAGGTGATCTATAAGTGATAGCAACATCCTAAATTATATGTAACTCATAGCAGCCTCTGCAATGTTATGTAAGTTATAGCAACCTCCTAAATGATATATAAATATCAGCAGCCTCCTAATTAATATATAATCCATAGCAGCCTCCTAACTGATATATAAATAATAGCTATCAACTATGGAAAATTCAAATTATAGCAAGGTCTTAGGTGATCTATAAGTGATAGCAACATCCTAAATTATATGTAACTCATAGCAGCCTCTGCAATGATATGTAAGTTATAGCAACCTCCAAAAAAATTTATAAATATCAGCAGCCTCCTAAATAATATATAACTTATAGCAGCCTCGTCACTGATATATAGATAATTGCTACCAACTATGTGAAATTCTGAAATTCTGAATTATTGTGAAGTTATAGCAACATACTTTATTATATGTAAATCAGAGCAGCCTCTAAAAGAAACAAGTTATAGCAAACTCCTAAATGATATAAGTTACGGCATCTTACTAAAGGGTATGTAAGCTATGCCATGCTATGTAATGTTTCCATTGTAACTATTACATAAGTTTCAATGGTAACATTCTAATTTATGTGTAACTTGTAGCAATCTGCTAACTGGTAATCATTATTTTTGCTTACTCATTGAGGTATGAATTATTTTACCTTCAAATTGATATGTAATTTACAACAACCACCTAGACATTCTCCAAGTTTTGACAGTTTTTCTAGTATGCATATATACAAAGTATGATAAGGCGATGAATATATATTGTATGATACCATATTCTCCTAAAATTTCCATAAAAATATATAATAAGTAGTAGGTGAATAAATATATATATATCTACAATGTAGATAAATTAGACCATATAGGAGGCTTACCCATATATATTTGCGTTAACTCCTAATCCCTTATATTCTGAAACCTCCTAACTGGTATATATTTATTCAACTCCTAACTCGGAAATATGGGTATATATATATATATATATATATATATATATATATATATATATATATATATATATATAGTATATATATATATATAGTATATATATATATATAGTGCAGGACAGATAGCGCAGTTGGTAAGGTATTAGGACTGTGATCATTAGGTCCTAAGTTCAAGCCTCAACAACTGCACCCTTCTGGTGGTCCTTAGACAAGACCCTTGTTTGTATGATGTCTACAACCTCTTTGATGGGTGCAATAACCAAAGCCATGCCGCCTCGGGCGTCGCCCGGTCAAACAATGTACAGCTGTAGCTGTAGCCGAACCAGGACAAGAGAGTAAAAAATGGGCTACTGGTTCAAAACAGATGAATTGGACTCGAACTGATAACACGAACCTCATGCAGTGCTACTTTATGAGTGAACCTCAAAAGTGGGGCTACATAGGAAGGATGCGTCAACTGTGGATAAACGTGTGCCCTGAATTGCCACTAACCGCTAAGCAACTTGTAACTCAGAGGAGTAACATTATCAAGCGGCATATCATATCGGAACTTGAGGTAGATGAAATTAGGGAACAGTGCACCCAAGTAGCCTCGACCAATGAGAAGTGCATATCAACACACACAATTACACATACACAATCTTGTGTTGACTCACGGATTGAAGAAGACATGCACTTTGACCTTGACCCAAAAGTGAAAGAGTTTGTGGAAAATATCAATAAGATGCTAGCTGCTAATGATTATGGACGCGGAGTAACACTACTGAGAGTTAGTAAGGCCATACCTAAGAAGCTGTTAGAAGACATTAACTTGGCACTGGAGTCGATCTCAACTGGATTGATCAGTGAGACTAATGCCCTAATCTACAGTATGACAACCGTCGTCTTGGAGGAGATGGGTATTAAGCCACTTGTCAACAAGCCATTCCATCTTATCAGGTGAGGCTACAAAATAAGATCAAAGACTTGCGCAAGAAGGTTAGTAGGCTCAGTAAGAGTTTGGACGCTCCAAACCACAGTTTGGAGCGTCCAAAAAGGGAAGCCACAATAGAAGCTCTAGAATCTGCCAAACAGCATCTAGTAGCACTCTCGACATGACTGAAGCGGTAGATCAAATAGCGAGATAACAAGAGAACGAACATACTGTTAATCAATAATCCATCTAGAGTGTATTCCCAGTTCAAAGGTGAACTGCAGAGGCCAATGTCAGATCTTCCCCGATCCAGCACCTCGAAAGTTTTGGAAAGACATCTGGGAGAAAGAGACTACTCATAACACCACTGCAAATTGGCTGAAAAGGCTTAACGAGAGCCATCAACACACTGTGGCTCAGCAAGGACTCACCATCAGCGAAGAGGACATCAAGTGCAGAGTGCAGCGTATGAAGAACTGGGCAGCACCTGGCCATGACATGATTCAATCATTCTGGTTGAAAAAAAGTTGACATCACTTCACACTAGAATGGCTAAGCAGATGGAATGCCTAATAGAACAAGGTGACCATCCGGAATGGCTGACCAAAGGACGAACTGTACTTATAATAAAAGATCCAAAGCAGGAGCCGATTCCCAAGAACTATCAACCAATAATGTGCTTGCCCACCACTTGGAAACTGCTCTCAGGAATAGTTGCAGACAAACTAGAAGAGCACATGAGTCACTGTATGACCAGTGCTCAGAGAGGAATTGGGCGCAACACCCGAGGAGTCAAACATCAGTTACTGATGGATCGGACGGTCTGTCAAGACAGCAGAAAAAGGCATACCAATCTTGCCATGACTTGGATTGACTACAAAAAGGCATATGACTCAATTCCCCATAGTTGGATACTTGAGTGTCTCAGTATGTACAATGTTCACCCTGCTCTTATGGCATTCATCAAGATGTCAATGACCAAATGGAAGACGGAACTAGAGGCTAATGGCAAAAATCTAGCGAGTGTAAAAATTAAGCGAGGCATCTATCAAGGTGACTCCTTATAACCGCTGCTCTTCTGCATATGGCAAACCCTCTAAACAATTTGCTGGAGAAGACTCAATATGGGTACCAGTTTAAGAGTGGCACCAAGATAAACCAGAACATCTACATGGATGACATCGAGCTGTACGCTAACAAAGAAAGGGACATTGATTCGCTAATACACCTTCCTCACGTATACAGCAAGGACATCGGAATGACCTTCAGTATTGAGAAATGTGGAAGGCTAATTTTTAAAAAAGACCATTCTATGCTCACAGATGGCCTAAGAATGTCAAATGGTACCATCAAAGATATAGAAGAAGGGTACAAGTACTTGAAGATTATGCAAAGCAACATCAACCCCGAAGCCGAGGTACGTCACAAAGCCATTACTAAATACAAGAAACACCTTCGGCAGGTCCTACGGAGCCAGCTCATTGCCAAAAATCAAGTCATGGCAATAAATATTTACGCGCTGCTATTAATAAGATATCCAGCAGGCATAATAAAGTGGACTGAAGAAGCCATCAAGGAAACAGATCTAGCAACTCGTAAACTGCTGACCATGCATGGAGCACTCCACTCAAAATTTGGTATTCCTAAATTGCATCTCAAAAGGAAAGATTGCGGAAGGGGACTCAAAAGTGTACAGCAGACAGTGAAAGCGGAAGAATGAAGCATCAAAGCCTATGCAGCCGCCATGGCCACTTCAGATAAGTTGCTAGCTGAATTTCAATCGGCTGCTCTGACAATGGAGCTTTGCCCTGGTGATGAGGAAATTGACTGGCACATGAAACCTCTTCATGGAGCTTACCGTAGAGTTATTTCGCCTCTTGAGTGATAACTGTGCATTCAACAACACGAGCGTTTCCGGTGCCAGCAAGGAGCGTTTAGGCGCCTTTCATCGTTTTCACATCGTTTTACCTGGCTAATAAGATGGGACAGCGGGCAAAGCTGTGCAGTGTAGTTTTCATACTCAAAATCTAAATACAAAACCGAATTTGAGCTATTTTATGATAGTGACTATTAATATCACGAATGCTTGCGAATGGCAACTGACTGATCATAATGGTGACAATATTGGGGTACTATATTTATTTGACAACAAAGTGAATTCACCAGATAAGTAAAATAACCACTATAGTTCATAATATTTGTAAATTTACAAGGGGTTTATTCAGCATATTTGTTTGTTCGGGTGCCGTGTTCGGGTTCATCCCAATAGAGCTCCATCATTAAACCCCGGCCATATGAGAACCGTCGGCTATCCTTGGGGGCTGTATATCATTGCTCATATTAAAGAAATGATGATTATAGTTTATTACTCTAATATATGCTTATTATTTAAAGCAATTCAATACCTACTTGACTTGCAAAGGCACTGAATAGATAGTGTTAAGTAAGTGAGTTAATGTAATCAGCTACTCATAGATAAGATAGATAGTCATACTGGGGTTGTATTACATCAGTGTGATAGCAAGCTAATTGACTGCCATCAACTGAAAGTATTGACATTGTATGGTGATAGAGTGATTCATTGACACCACAGTCCATAAACAGCCCTTGCATGTAATATTAGATTTCAATACATACCAATCAAATACATAGACTAGCTTGAAGCAAAGATGTCCACTAGTTAGTGGACATCTTTGCTTGATGTAAGCAAGCAAAAAGTTTGAAAGTTAGAGTAGCAAATGTTGTTATATGTTAAATATAAATAAATTATACTTAATTATACTAAATTATAATTATTTAAAAAATAAAATAGACTTTTTATTACGTTATTTATTAAACAATTTTTTATTGTAATCATAGCTAAACAGATTATATTTAGCCATTACTTGCTAATTATTTCACATTTACATTTAAGCACATTTGCAGTTTCATTTTTCTTCCTAATTTATTTCAACAAAAAACCTCTTTCATGATATGAAATTTAAAAGTTGTAGTTGTTTGAAAAAGCTTGAAAACATTCACAGTTGTTTTTATTTTCTCTCTTCTCTTCATTTATTTCAATTACACGAAACACTTCTCATGATATGTAGTTGAAAAGTTACAGTGGCAAGTGTTGTTATATGTTAAAAAAAATAAATTATACTTAACTATACTAAATTATAATTATATAAAAATAAAATAGACTTTTTATTACTTTATTTATTAGATAATTTGTCATTGTAATCATAACTAAACAGATTATATTTAGCCTTACTTGCTAATTATTTTACATTTAAACACATTTACAGTTTTATTTTTTTCCTAACTTATTTCAACAAAACACTTCTTTCATGATATGAAATATAAAAGTTGTAGTTGTTTGAAAAAGCTTGAAAATCTTTACAGTTGTTTTATTTTTCCTCTTAATTCATTTGAACTGCTTAAAA
This sequence comes from Watersipora subatra, assembly GCF_963576615.1. Taxonomy (NCBI): domain Eukaryota; kingdom Metazoa; phylum Bryozoa; class Gymnolaemata; order Cheilostomatida; family Watersiporidae; genus Watersipora; species Watersipora subatra. The sequence goes on along the minus strand of NC_088716.1, from coordinate 58,445,011 downwards.
ATATTTTCTCATGATAATAAGTTTAAAAGTTAGAATGGTAAATGTTATACAAAAATAAATTTACTGTCCAAAGACATTTTTATTCTTCGAGCAACTCGGGTAGTACAGCTCATAGTTGATGGCAGTTGATTAGCCTCCCATCACACTAATGTAATACAACCCCAGTATGACTATCTATTTTACCTATGAGTAACTGATTGCATTAACTCACTTACTTAACACTATCTATTCAGTGCTTTTGCAAGTCATGTAGGTATCAGGGATTACGTGTATGTCACAATTTCCATTTCCATAACATTTCCCTACTTCATTTTCATAGTATTTCCATAATTCATTTCCATATTATTTTCATTTCCATACCATTTCCCTACTTCATTTCCATATAATTTCCATCTCCATAATTCATTTCCATATTATTTTCATTTCCATACCATTTCCATATTTCTAAAATAAAATTTCCATATCCATTTTCCTAAAATTATGGAAATATTTATGTTTATGGAAATGGATATGGAAAAGTAAACATTTCCATAATATGTTTAGCGATCCCTGGTAGGTATTGAATTGCTTTAAATAATAAGCATATATTAGAGTAATAAACTATAATCATCATTTCTTTAATATAAGCATTAATTACTATCTTAACTAGAAATTCATGATCCTTGTTTAACCCTTCTCATGACTGATGTTATTGATCTAGTCAATCACTACGACTGACTAGCACAAAAAAGGGGCGTGACCTAAACGCTCCTTGTTGGCACCGGAAACCCTCGTGTAGTTATCACTCTAGGGGGAGATAACTCTATGGTGCTTACTACCAACAAATATCTAAGGTTGGCGATTTTCACCAGACATTTATGTGGCTGAACAAAGGAAACCTAACGGCCAATATAGAGTCGCTACTCATGGCAGCCCAGGAGCAAGTGCTCTCAAGAAGGCAACTCAAAATAAAAATCTATCACACTAAAGACTATCCTAGATGCAAATTGTGCAAAGATGCACATGAGACCATCCAACACATCATCACTTGATGCAAGCAGCTAGCAGGAAACGCATACACTGAGCGGCATAATCATGTCGCAGGTGTTGTGTATAGAAGTCTATGTGATGAGTATGGTCTTAATAAACCACAAAACTGGTGGGAAGCTCCTGGTAAGGTCAATCAAAGTGACTACGCTAAGATCCTCTGGGACTTCTACATCCAGACTGACAAGCATTTCCTAGCAAACCAACCAGATATATTGGTGGTGGACAAGGAGAACAAGAGGGCTACTATAATAGATAAAGCAGTACCCAATTACTACACTAAAGCCAGCAAAGAAAAAGAAAAGGTAGAGAAATATCTTCCTCTTGGAGAAGAGATTGAAAAATTCTGGGATGTAAGAACAACTGTAATTCCAGTAGTCATTCAGGCACTGAGTGCAATAACACCGGTGCATAAAATGTGGCTTGCCCAGATACTGACAACAATCAACTCAGGTGAGTTGCAGAAAAGTGCGCTATTTGGAACAGCGAAGATATTGAGGCGAGTGCTCAAACTCCCAGGTCTCTGGTAAGAGACCAGAGTTAGAGGAAAAACCATATATATATATATATATATATATATATATATATATATATATATATATATATATATATATATATATATATATATATATATATATATATATATATATATATATATATATATGTATATATATACACATATATATATGTATGTATATATACACATATATATTTATATATATATACGTATATATGCTGGGATATATATAAATGGCGTATATAAATATACACTATTTGTATATATAGCTTATATATAGCTTATTCATATACTATAAATAATTATGTTATACATATGTACATATATATGTAATTATATATAATTGTATATATAACCATATGTACTTTATTATATCCATCTAGTTATATATAATTATATATAATGATATATATATATGTAATACATTTGTTCACTAGCTGTAACTTTTCCACAATATACCAAATTAACCTGTATTTGAATGCCACCTTTATTTGAACACCACCTCTATTTGAGCACCACCATGGGACAAGAGTTGAAAAACAGAGCGCCATCATTTAATTGAACATCACCTTTAATAAAGGGCTAATCTAAGGACAGGGCTGCAAAATAGAGCACCATGGTGGACAAATAAAAGTTTTATTGTAACTTTGTGTCCCACAAGAAAATGCAATCATGGTATAGGAAGAAGAGCATGGTAAAAATACTCTTCTTTCTGTAATACCTTATTGCTTATTATGTATTAAAATTAGAGATGCCCCGATTCTAATTTCACTAGCCGACTCAGATACCAATCCAATATACTGATTCTTATTGAAAAATATTCCGATTCAGATACCGATTCAGATATTTTGTATTGCATAGATAATTGTTAATTTAATTATCTGGTTTCGGTAGTTTTTATTTATCGATTGAGACTTGGAGTCATTATCTTACTTTGGATAACTCCTGACGCCTGTGCACTTGCTGGGTTACTTCTCATGGCTTGCACTGTACTGTGGTATAGGCGCCTATCGTGTTGCATTGCAATTGCCGTTTGAACTAGCCTAAGGGTGGCGCAATCTTTCCTCAGCCAATAGATTCCTACCAGCAGGTCTGGGTCATGAAATATAGTCCGTTTTCTTTTAGTGAGATAATTTCCTGATAACCATCCCTCTTTTGATTGTAAACGGCAACTGATCCTGTCTACGCTTTCTGGAGTTTAGGGAGATCAGATTTCACTATCTACGTGGCGTGGCTTCTTCTCTCTTGGATTCCTGGTGAATAGATGTGAGATCTTGCTGCTGATAGGGCTACTCCGTTACTCGAATTCAGTTAATTCGAGTAACTGAAACCGCCCACATCCCGTCATAGCACTGATACTGATTCAGATATTTTGAGTTGCATAAATAATTGTTAATTTTATTATGCAAATATAAATATAATGCAAAAAAAATATAAATATTGATGTGTTTATTTGTTTGTATTTATGGAAAAAAGATATACATGTATATATATTCACATACTGACATACCATGCATCTAGTAACAAAACAGTCCATGTTTCTTGTAATTTGTTATTAATAATGGTAACTGCTGTTAGTGGTGCAGCTTTCTCTGTGATAATGAAGTCTCTCTTCTATTGCTGAACAAATCGCTGCACCTGTACAAGTTTAGAGCAAATCGATGTTTCTTTTAATTATTGTTAGTGATTCCATTCTCTCAGTGAGAAGTCTCTATCTTTTATCATGATCGATGTAGCCAGTCGTACTGAAGGACTCACTTGCCACAGATGATGGAAGACAGGCTAAATACCGATAAGCCACAAAGGTTATTTTATGCAATACAAACGACGCATCATATTGTCAGGATCAAGAGAGAGATAGATAACTTTATGCATCGAGTGCTCAAATTACTTTCGTAATGCTAATAAATACAAATATTGCACCACATTCTTGTTTCCCATCATTGTTCCCTTGTTCGTGATTGGCTGCAATAAATCATATCGCTGTAATTGAGCAATACTGCACTTTGTGATTACGTCCTGACTAAAGCAAAAATGTTCCTCAGCTGTGTGGATGTTTATCAGACTATAGACATGAAATAGATTGTGTGACAAGCCCGAAATTCACTAGGTAAAAGTAATGAACTTGCAGCTGATGATCTTTATTAGTGTAGCAGGCTAAAATACGTTCTTCTGCTAAATAGTTGATCTGTAAAAAGTATCTGAAGTTTCCGATGTTTAAGAAAAGATTGACTCATTCAGATACTTGACACCCTTATCGACACCAATGCCGATTCCAATATTAAATCGGGGCAACTCTAATTAAAATCTTCTCATAATCATCCAGGCCCTAAACAAAAAAGTATTTTTGGCCACCACACAGATTTATAAAACCTAATAAATGGCAGTTTTTAGGTCCAGTATTTTAATCAACCAGGAGAGTATCAAATCACTCTGCTACAGTACCATTGTGAACACATTGAAAATTCAATTACTAACTTGATCCGAACAGTCTGTTTAAATCATAGGATTGATAAACATCTGTTTTTGTACATACTTTTACCAATTATTATATATACAAAAACACAAATATGAAGCCTTCTTAATACCGAGGGCATTTTTTATTGTGTACCTTATTAACTGTTTTTCCAGTTGGTCAATGGTCAGTTGGTCAGTTGGCTCCTGATGAGACACATAGATGTCTTCCTTGGAGACTTTTCCTTTTAAAATATATTAACATCAATTAACATCAGCATATTACCATCTAAACTTTAAGTTAATGAGATTCTGAATAATTTTTAGTTAATAATGATACATTTAGCTATGATAGGTGAGAATTATTTTCCAAATCACTATTTTTTTCAAGTAGACATACATTTATTTTGCAGTGTCATATTAGCTCTTTAAAACTTAGGCTTTATACAAAGATCTGAATATGCTGTCTTGTATTCAGAACTGTTTTTATGAGAAAAGTTATTTGTGACCTTATTCATCAACTAAAGTGAACTTTTTGTACTCACTCTGGTTTAACAGTAATCATAACTGTTTTTGTAATACAGACAAGAATAAGAAGAATACACAAAGAATAAGAATTGATTTCATTATTTTGTTCATAATGGCTGAATTGAGAGACAGTAAACACGCCATCATAGAGCCTTTTTGTCACTGCATTTTCATAAATCATTCTATGACCATAAGGAGAATTTCTTAGCGAAGATCAATAGTTAATAATGTCAAATTATCATTCATTGTCTTTTTCCTATTGAGACAATACGATCCAAGGACGTGAGTCATGTAAACTGTTTTTAGGTTGCTCAGCTGCAACATGATATTAATAGTAAAACTAAAAACTTGACAATGGTTTTTGTTTGAACAAGATGCTTTGCTTGGAGATCAGTTTATGTCAGAATCGATAATGTTGGCTCTTACTAGCACAGGGGTTATTCCTATGGCTCAGTTTTATCAGATTGCATGGCAAAACATTTCTGTGATGTAATCTGACAGCTTTTTGCTCAACCACTAACCAAGTCCATACAATAATACTGCATTAAAAGGTCTAAACACATTGCATCATCCTCAAAGCTCTTTCTGACAGTGAGCAAATGTCTGACTTTTCTTTTGGCTACAGAAAATGAAATTATGGGATAAAAACATTAAATTTGTAACTAAACAAGATAAACCTTTTGTTATAAACATTCTCTATAATATGGTAGTGAAATGTAGGCCAGCTTCTTTGTAAAATACACTAACAACAACGCTGACTCTTCTCAGAATCACCAACATATGAACTTTCCACATGATTTAGAGGTGATTTCATGAGTTAAATTTTTAAAATATACAATAGATGGAATTTGTTTAACTAAATAAACTTACCAAAAAATCCATCTTCTTCAAAACTGTCTATTTTTGTGTTTTGATTGCTATATTCTGATATGAATAGTGTATAAATTGAAGTGTATGAATATAGGGTATGAAGTGAAGTGTATGAATATAGTGTATGAATTGAACAACCTGCATCATCCACATCATATGCTACAGCTGGAAAACAAGTAGAACAGTTTATACATACCTAGTGATTGAATTTAATCATTGCTCCTTGACTAAGGCTACTACAATAACTGTTCATTGATGGAAGTCTACTATTACCACTGTATACTGACTGAGTGCTACTGTAGTCACTGCTCATTGACTGAAGTCTACTATTACCACTGTCTACTGACTGTGCACTACTGTATTAACTTTTTATTAACTGGAGGTACTGTAGTCACTGTTTTGCTGTAATGCTTATGACGGCTAGTTTATTCACTTGAACACTTTTTTATTGTTTGATATACTCTATTGTAACACTATGTTTGTCAGTGTAGTTGCTAGTTGCTCATTTTTAAAAATTCAAGTTACGTAAGAAAAATAATTTAACAATAACGTTGATTTAGCGTTGATTAATACATACAGCATATTTATCAATGGCAAACAATACTCATTGACTCCATTTAAGTAGAGCAAGCGCTTATTTACCTCAGACTATCAGTGTGATCATGTTGCTCGGTTACCTTGTTTAGCTTTATATTCAGCTTTATAGCTTGTGCAACTAGTCTCACTGCAGGGTTCTCACTAACAGCTTTTTGTGAAGATCATTTCAAGGTTTTATGGAGATGCAGAAATACACGCTTTATTATCCATGCTAAAGCTTATCTTTTACTTCAACTCACAACTTATGAAAGAATGTTACTGTGACAACACTCTTCATGTAAAAGCAAGACAGTCAATACACTTCTACTGAATATGAAAAGTTTAGGACAACTTTAGTTGCCAAATGACTAGTCAAGTAGCACACCAGCTACTTGAATTGTTTAATCTAAGTTCTACAAGACTTCAGACTTTATTCGTCTTTCAGCGATAGGACAATATGACTATTGGCACTAAAAATTCCAGATTTTAGTTACTGAAATCTTGTAAAAACAGCCTGTTGATAGTAAATTAAAAAATCATCAAAAGTATGCTACCTTAAAGGTTTCCACTTGAGTTTAAGATTATAAGAGTTCAGACAATGGCGTCATAGCTGGTTAGCCGTGGCGGCAAAAATGCCACACCTCCAATTGATAACATATTACTGAAACACTAACTTTCACCTTCCGAAAACCCTCTTCAAAAAGTAGCTAGGGTTACTTAACCACAACAATTGTACTTCTCCATTTTTTACTGTGTTGGTGATTCCCATATATTAGAAGTTTTCCTTTCTTAAATGTTTAAAAAAACTTCAAAATTGTATATCAAATAATTGGTAAAATCTGTTTTTCAAATAATTATTAATTTTTTAATTATTATTAGAACTTAAACTTCTTTATTAGTTTAGACTAATGTAAAAGTCCTCCAGTCAATATATATTTTTTAGCACTGGTTCTAAGCTTCCAAAAGTGTAAAAATGTTCAGCTCAATGCTAGTGTATGCAAATTTTCTGAGCTTAGGCTGCCACCGGAAGTGAGGCTTTATATAAAACGATGTTTACATGATTGTCTATATACTCTTTCATGTTCTACTCTGGTCTCCCCCATTATCACAAAATGAAGCATTTGTTTGAAGTAGTATACATGTACATGCAAATTCCAGTTTAAGGCAGTCATAAGTATATTTATTTGCTAGATGGTAGAAAGAGCAGAAGGAGAGTTCCTGAAATCCCTAATTTGCTCAGACTGCCGAGCTGCCATTGGTCAGTTTCAAACATCTTTAATCGGATTAAATGTGGGCTAAATAATATGTAAGAAAAAGTGTTGTAGAGGAGAACTAGAACTCAGTGAATTCATGATATTTTAGCACTTTTTAGCAAGTTTATCACTGGCTGTGCACTCTTGCAAAGCCAGAATGTTTTCAGTTGCTCACTGAAAACAAAAGCTACATGATCCCTGTATTATAACTACTAATAAGGGCGAATAGAGACTTATCGTCATGCAATGTCACCAAGCCTAAAACTATAATTATACCTCAAGGAGAAAACTGATACATCAAGAGATGTTTCTTAAGACATTTATTTCAGTTTATTTATTAAAGGACACCACGGGACACTGATAGAGACTTTTATTCGACATTTACTGACTCACCATATCAAATTATAATTAAACATCATTATCTCAAGACACATTTGCTTATATTATTATTCTTTCTTAAAACTGTGTGTTTATTGACCTAGCTCTATCATGGTTAATAGTTGGAGTTCTTGTGGTACACTTTATTCATGTATCATTATTATTATTATTGTTGAAATAAAGTTTGTAAAACAACTGCACTCATTGCCTCATAGGAACTACAGACCCTCTCTCTCTTCCACACCATGCACAGCAACCTAAATGTACTTACAAACAATTATCCCAGTTCTGCATTGATACTTTATGAGTCAACTTTATGGCCTAATGATCAAAATATATGAAAAGCTGACCTTTTGATGCTGTCTTTTATGCATTTTAAACAAAGAAGTCTCTTTTAAATTTTAACTTTAACAACAGTTTTTAAACAGAAACAAAAGACCTAGCTTAATCAAGTGTTTTTAGCTTTGAAATGAAAATTATACATAGCCCAAGTGAAATTCTTGTCACAAAACTTTCTTATGCTAGAAAATTTTGCAACAGTTTTGATGTAGCTGCTTACCAGGATATATGCATAAGACTATTATTAGTGTTTTATTCATCTAGAAATCAGTAAATTAATATGACTCTGAGTTCTCTTTAGAAACTCCTACTCTGATATAAATATTATTGCCTATATTATTGATTATTATTATACTATCTATATTATTACCTCTGTAACTTTGGTGGTCTTGCGAAGAGTTTTTAGCTGTGGCATCAAGCGGGTTTGTCAATATCACGGGTTCTGGCAACTCATAATAAGGTGAAGATGTAATCTCGAGATCAGAAATATAGTGTGGTTCTGCCTCTTTCGTTGCCTCCCGTGATTTCCCTGAACCTAGCCGTTCACCACTGGTACTAGACTCCACAGCTTGCTACAACAGTTTATATATAGACAATAAGAAAAATAAAGATAAGCTAAATTATAGAAATGTTCAGTAATAAATTTTAGCCATATATATATATATAGCCCTATATAGACAAATGAATTTTGGCTATATATGGTAAAATAGTATTAACCATTGTATGATGTGTCTCAAGAAGGGCTTTTAACTCTGTTTTTATGCTGCCAACTTGTCCAAAGCAAGATCCACAAGTACAATAAATGACTGTTCAATATACTGTGTACTTTATGTATGATTGATTAATTCCTTCAAGCCATTATTGATTAGCCCATTCAATCAAAGTGCAGCGTTTCAAAATTTATTTTACTTGCCCCATGCATGGCCAATACAAATGTATTATACAGTGTATCATGGTTTGTGGACTTGGCTGGATCATGAGTGTGCAGAGCTGCACTTGATACCCGTTCAAATATTTAATCTGGTATAAAAACAGTAAATTAGTATAATGAACCTTTTCGAATTTTCCACAGAGATATCATGTTACATACAACAAAGCAATTGATCAGTGCTAAATTATGCAGTATTAATTTCATAGCAACAAACAGCTGCGAACATGCAGAAGAGAAATGGCATCTGTTTATGACTTTATAACATGGCGACACAAAAATAAACACAATTTATAATGAACAACAAGTCTTGACATTCAGCAGTCACATACTTTTTGACTGAGAATTAATTTGAAGCTCCAAAAGTGTACTGAAATCTTGATAATATTTTTGCATAGTTCATTGAACTAATGATTTTTGGCAAACTGTGCAAAAATATGCTTGAAACAAATAATTGCAGTACGCATTTAAAAATATATATTCAATGTTTTTAAGGAGTGCTGAAATGCATAAGGTAATAAGCTTTGTTTAACTAATGTAGAAGTGACAAGAGATTTTTTCACTATCTCAGCGCACATGTAGACATCGACAAAAACTAATCTTTGAATCATTACTATTAACCAAATAAGTTGCTGATACTTCACTGTGTTTAGTCTGCTGTGGGTTTAGCCAGTACCGATTGGGTCTTTTGTAGCCTGAGGCTCTAACTCATGTATAGATATACTGCTGGAAAATAACTTATACAAATAATTGATGTCTTAATTCGATAACAATTCAGTAATAATAAATGTCGATTCAAGAAACCTTGTTATGCAATACACAATGACTGTGGGACATTTTATCAAGCCAGTCAATGGCGATCAATAACTTCAGCAAGAGGTTAGAGGTAAACAGTTTTGAAAGTATGCATAAACTAATTATTATTGGTTAATAGTATTCAGGATAAAAGTAGGAAATAGGAAATAAACTGGCATAAAGTTTTTTGAACAATAAAAACATCAATATAATTTCATCATTTTATATTCGATGAAATCTCCTACTGAATATGATGAGATCATACAAAACTAAACTAGTTTGACTAAGCGTGTAATACAGTTTCAAGGAAAAGACTTTTGGTTTAATCAAACTACAGTGGTGTCAAAAACCTCGCTGGCCATTATAGGCAAATTTGTTGTGGTAGTCATGCAGTGGGATTAAACCCTGACAAATCACGCACCAATTAAAATAAAAAAATTTGTAGATCTTGTTGCCACAATCAGTGATGAAATTAGTATCAATCATGGATTAATAATCAATTTTAAACCAATCAATGTCAATCAGTGCGAATTAACTCATTCTCAAATTAAAAATGACATTTTCAATTTCAAGTGGATTATTATCACAACAATGGTGAGGCTGTTGGACAGCATGTGCAGCAGTTTTACGGTCTTCCTCACTATGAGAAGAACAGCTAGAGATTCCAGAGCTCACTCCCACATCATCATCAACCATGGGTAGGAAAAGTGTCAATGACATCATCATTCACCTGCATACGATGGACAGTCTGAGTAATAGAAAGATGGCGGAGAAGCTGCAAGTTTTTCCCTCTAAAGAAAATTATGTGGTGAAGAAGTGAAAGCAGCATCAAACCACCAAAGACCTACCACAATCAGGACATCCAAGAAAACAACTGTCTAACAAGATCGCGTACTTGCTCGCTTGTCCCTGGCAAACCGAAGGTTGACCAGCAAGGAATTGAAGACAGATTGGAAGTAGGCATGTGAAGCTGACATGGCAAGGTCATCTGTCAGACAGTGGGTATTGGATGCTGGTCTCTGTGGATGGAAAGCTTGCAAGAAACCACTAGTGAATGAGAAGCAGCGGAAGCTATAGCTGTCTTGGGCACGCTCGCACAATGATTCGACAAAGGAGCTGTGGTCTCGAGTGATCTTTAGCGATGAGTCAACATTTACTCTTTCAACAGCATCATGGAAACAACTTTCTTCGCAAAAGACAGGGTAAGAAACTTAGACCAGAGTGCTTCTCATCCACTGGCAAGCATCCAGTATCTGTGATGGTTTGGGGTTGCATGGCAGCTGCAGGTGTGGGATGACTACATCTGATTGATGGTACTGTGAATGCGGCTGCCTACAAAGAGAACTTGAGCAACAAACTTCTTCCCTCTCCACTGTATCTTTTTCCAGAGAGAGAGTGGTTGTTCCAGGACGATAATGCACAGTGCCACAGAGCAAAACCAGTGAACGAGTGGTACTGTCGGAACGATGTGGAAAGAATGGAATGGCCACCCCAATCCCTGACCTCAACTCTTTTGAGAACCTGTGGAAGAGGCTGGCACACCTCTTGGCAAAAAAGGCACTAGCTACAAAAACAGAGCTGAAGGAAAACATCATCAGTTGCTGGTTTCATGTTATCAACCCTCAAGAGCTGGCGAGGCTTGATCACAGCACGCCCAAACACTGCAGGATGGTTATAGCCAGCAAAGGCTATCCGATAAAATATTAAACTGTGAAACAACTCCGATGGCCTTTTTCAGGGCCCCCATAACAGTGCAAGATAGTGTTCTTTTCAATTTAGGAAATAATTAAAGATGAGTCTGTAACAGAAATTGCAATAACCTATTTTCTGGTATGCAGTGTAAATGATTAGTCAGCTGTTGATACAGTAAAATATATTATTTTGGCAAATTTAAAAGCTGGTCATTTATATTTTTCAGACCATTAGAATTGTTTTGAAATACGGTTTTATGTATGCATTACCAAATCTATCCAAGTTATGATGAATTTATTGCAGTGCTACACTTATTTGAACAGGCAGACAATGACTTTCTGACACCACTGCAACCCTGAAATGCTAAAACTAGACAGTTGCGAATGCATCCTACACATTTTTTCTTAGTTCAAATGGTTTTCAAGCTGCGTTTTCATGACTGAGTAAAATTCTTTAATTAACCAAAAATGGACCATCTACGCAACCTACAGTGCTTGCTGTAAGAAATTATGAGACTAGTTCATGTTTAAAGATACATTTGCTGGTAGCAATGATTTGGTGCCTGAATTTGGCTAGAAACCGTCGGAAACCATGTAACGTTAGATGCAGAATTCTAATGATTAATATGGAATGAGCTTCAACAAGCAGAATCTGCAAAATTTTTTCCAATGAAAATTCATATGCAACTGACCTTGACAAAAATCAAAATATAGCCTAGTTACTTGCTTATAGTTTTCTCAATTTTGTGATAACCTACTATTTCAACATAATTTAAACAACTCTTGTAATAGTTGGTTAGCCTGAAAAGGGCCATTGGGTGTGTGTAAAGTGATTTGTGATCAGACACTGATGATATATCATGATAGCATTAAGTCTATCACCTCTGCTATTAAATGAGACTGGAAGGATTTTGCTTTGTTTTACAAAAACGAGGAGAAATTTCTGCATCATGATGTACAATATGTGGTAATTAACCAGAGCAACACGGCTCTACATTAACATCAGCAAGAGTACCAAAAAAACATGAATTATTGGGTGGTCTCATATTTTTGGACAGCACTAACTTACCAAAGCAAATCGTTTGTTTCACTTGAAAATTGTAAACATGATGTGGTAAAGCTTACGATAAACTATTCACAAAACTTGCATATTGAGAGTTGTCTCCTCTGTTTAACGAAGTAAAACGACTCTAGTAAACAACTGAATTTAATTTTAATCGTAGCTTATTGACAATGTAAAGATTAAAGGGTCAATTTTTTTTCTTGTGCAATAAGTATTTAATAGAGCTAATAAAAAAATGTTAGTTTTTACAAAAGTATCATGATGGCATTTAGACACCCAATCCAGGCTCTAAAATTTGAACACAGACTCCATGGCTCATGCGTGGTGTTGCCTCCCAGAGGCTTGTTTGAAATCTAACTGTTATTATTCTGATTGTATAATGAACATCTACAAACAGAGGGGTTCTGTATGAAGGTGAGTTTTCTAATAAAAATACAGCTCTATGGCTGTCTCTCTAGCTTTCTCTCTTTCCCTCTCTAAAAACCATATTCTGTGAGAACGCAGGCAATCATGGGTTTCCCCACTTCCTATAACATGACAGTTCTTTCCAGGTTTCAACAGTGGTTTGCCATTGTCTTCTCTTGGGTGTTTTTGTATAGACACCATCACTAGCTGGCGAAGAGGCTCTCTACAAATGAGCTCCTCCACTTTTTGTCAGGTTTTGTTTTTAGACCTGCAGGGTTGCTAGCCACTCTCTTCATCCATGCTGAAGCACAGTTTAGTCAGTTGTAGTTAGATGACACAAACCACTAGATCTACTCATCTCAAGTCTTTTGCTGTACGAAGGTAAATTTAGACTGGTACATTCGTAGTCATACAGCACGCTTTTATCAATAAAGTATTCTCTGCTTCAATCTTGTCTCTTCACCTTCTATCTATATGATATCTCTGTATTTGTCTTTTGTTAAACACTGGGTCCAGTTATATCAAATCAAATTTAGCAATGAAAAATCTGTACAGCACACATTTGCACCACCTGTAGATCTCAGAACCTCCAGATCTAAAAGTGGCACACTTAACCATTAAGCTACACAAAGTCCCATGGAATCATTGGGCAAATAGTCATTACATTGGTTAAGACATACTTAGTGTTCGCTTGAGGTTAGCAACTAGCACTGTTGACTGTCACCCGTAACGATTTTTGAGCTGGTCCAAAACAAGAGTATTGTTTTAGCAAAGATTTTAATAAAGATCTAGCTTTCCAGATAACTTACTCAAAGCCATTAGGTAATTATTCCACTACCTATGTAATGTAGAGCACTTGGTTAGTACTACAATAAAAAAAACTTTTTACAAGTAATCCATGTTTGGTTTGTAACCCTTAGATATAAGGGTTACAAAACCCATAGATGTAATTATTTTATGCTTCTCTATAGTCTGCTCATTTAGAAAAATATTCTCCATCTTGTTGTGCTAAATGCATAGGAGATCCTTTTGATATTCCTGCTGACATTTGAACAGCTGTGCTAAACAACCATAGCTCGGTGCATGTTTCAGAATAATTGTATAGACATTTATTCTCTGTGCTATATTGGCAGACTTGAAGCTCTTTCACGGATTGTTAGGCTGCCAGAGTAGTAGTAATTATAAAGTGAGGCATCATGCCACTACACCCATTAAGGATGAACTTACACAATATTTTGGAGAATTTTATCGGAAAGTATCGGTATTCTTTTATCAATGGCAACTTTTTTTGATGTTAGCGGTTATTTGACTTTCAGAATACTTCAACATTAAAATTGGCAAAACTTGATTGCGTTACAAACGCTCCGCGGTGGAAACTGGATTCCTCAAAGTTTAGGAAACATTTGAGATGCCATTACAGACCGTAACAGCACTGAGTACCAGGCCAGCTCATGTATTATTTCTCAAATCTGAATTGTGGAGGTACTGGTCTCCACCATTCAGACTAGGTGGAGGTACTAGTCTCTACCATTCAGACTAGGTCGAGGTACTAGTCTCTACCATTCAGACTAGGTCGAGGTACTAGTCTCCACCATTCAGACTAGTTGAAGGTACTAGTCTCCACCATTCAGACTAGGTGGAGGTACTAGTCTCTACCATGCAGACTAGGTGAAGGCACTGTTCTCTACTATTCAGACTAGTTAAAGTTGCTAGTCTCTACTATCCTCTATCAATAGTACAAGATGAACATTTACAATGATAAAATGGTTCCACAAGAGTTGACCTGATTCTATGTGCTGTGATCAAATTGCGATTGAATCTGATTAGAGCGTATTATCTTTTCAAGAGTATATTTTTGAGCTATAGAAATTCACTGCCCTCTTTTTTAACAAAAACTTAGGTTTTAGAATAATATATATTGCATAAGTTTGTAGTGGAAAGGTATTTTTTGTTGTTTAGATTTATTAGGGTTTAAAGAATTATATTAAATATTCCAGATATTAACTTTGTTTGATTAGGCAACTTTAGACAATTAAAAAGACTGATTCAAAGCAAAGAGTTTGCTGTAAAGGGGGAGACTCTTAACTTCTTCTCCACTTAGTGACAAAACCCTATAGCTCCTCCTAGCAAGCATACCAAAGTTTTAGCTGAAATCTTTGGTATATTTGCTGAAATCTTTGGTATATTTGCTGTAACCTTAGGTTAATGTTGAACACTGAACATTGGAGTGAATGCATACCAACAACAGAAGCCTTCTAAAATACTGAAGTTGTTTAAATTAAATTTCAATACACTATATTCTGAAGTCCAAAAACATTATATGTGTTTTTGATGTTCAAACATACTTGGTTGGTCACTGGAGGCTGCTATGCTTATATCTTCTGTATTTGAAGATGATGAACTTACATAAAATGTTAACAGGTTTTATTAGAAAGTAGCGGCCTCTTTTATTCTTTGCATTTGATGCGTGAGGTGATCTGACACCCAGGATGGTTCAAGATTAAAATCCCAAAAGTGAATGTACGATTATGACGTCTATTAGTTGCAAAGAGACTGGCAGAATAGAGACACATAACGCTGTAACTTGAACGCAATTGCCTATACCACTTATAATCACGATAGTAACTAGTGATGTCATTTCAGCATGTATTTTTATTTGGAGTGTTGTAACCGCAATCAAGTTTTGTAGATTTTACTCTTGAAACATCCTGGCTGTCAAATCACCTCAAATAGCAAAAACAATCACAAATGATAATAAAATTCGGATATTTTCTGATAAAATCTATAAACATTTGGTGTGAGCTCACAAGTAATTAATACAATGGGGGCCACCAACATGATCTATTTTCTCAGCACTTGTACAGAGTTGAGAAGCAATAACAGCTCTGTATGCTGAGGTTTTAATGCATGTTTATGCCACAAAAATCGTATTATTCGTTTAAGTCACTCTAAGGTAATCACTGGTTTTTTTAAGGTAGAGTTTCTTATTAATTGATGATACCGTCACCGCTTTGCTTGTTGGAGTTTAGCTGACATGAATTATGGCTAGAAGTAGTAATAAGTTATGAAATCAATGCCAGGCATTCAGTAAGTTATAGAATTTCCTACAAACTGGTGCACTTGCTCCTCAAATGGGATTGAAATGACATATACACAGGAAGCACTTGCCAGCTATAAAACAACTCCAAACACTTCCTATCTATAGTTGAAGCGTCATTCACATCAAATTTTAAAAGATTTCATCAGAATATATAGGTTTTAGATAGGTTTAGACTTAGATTTTCAGGTTTTAGATTTGTTTTAGGTAATCTGAGTGCCAGTGTTTCAAGATTAAAATCAACAAAACTTGATCGTATTTTAAAACATTCAGAAAAAGAAGACTTTTTTCAAAAATAATGTTAATAGCACCAGCTCCTGTTTGCCACTTTCATTATGACATCGGCGATTGAGTTCAAATTGCATTCTCACGTGTTTCTATTGACATACACATCATTTATTTTGTGTATGCTTATGATTGATGGAATAAAACTTTAAATATAGTACATATTTTCTTCTGAGTGCTTTAACTGCAATCGAGTTTTGTTGGCTTCAACCCCGAAACATCCTGGCCGTCAGACTATGTAACTCAACAAATGAAATCTCAATTAGAAATAAGCATAAGTATATCTGTACTTTTTGAATGAATTTGACATGAGTGACCATTTTACCTTCAACCCTTCTCAATAGACTAGATGGCATTTTGCTCAACCTGTTATTAGCTGGTAGTTGATTACTATTTTACTTGAACAAACTATTGCTGTGGCACTTATAACTGTATTGCATCATTCCAGCGTACTGAGCAATAATTTTGCAGTGCATTACAACTGTCCAATGCCTTATAGCCAGTTGCTGCTACTGCATTTCTGAAAATTTCCCACTGTGATTTCCCACTGATACTCTGAATGCGCATTCTTCTAAACTTGGAACTACAGGTGTACTGCCTCTGTGCATTAGTATGCAGTTTATACTGTAGATCAACTCACACCGCTGGCTATTCAAGCAGATGCATTGCATTGTACAGAATTGTCAGGTATGAAGTCTAGCAAGCTCATTAGCCTGTGTTCTAAATTTCTATCATTTTGAAATAGGAAATCGGGCAATGAATTGTGGGTCTTTGTATTGTAATGGATTTCTAGTGTAATTCAAAAGTTCCTTCTGCATCTAACACTGCGAATTGGCACAACGCTCTTACTGTAACTAGCACCGCACACTTTGCAGTAGGTAGTACCTCCACTGCACCAGGTCTGACTCCTGCGCAATAGAAAATAATTATACTGCATGTATACTATGTATTGGGAAGTAGTAAATGTACACAATGCAATTATACTGCATGGCTGCGACACTTTTGCTACTGATACTGCACTGCTCATGCCACTGCATTGATATCCAGGCAATGATTTACAGCAACTTTGTAACCTGATGCCCAGATGTAAAATGTATTTTACATCTGGGCATCAGTGAATATTTATCAATGCGTAGTTAGGATTTTTTCATAATGGTCACGACTTTGGTACAAACTAAACTCAATTACGGTATGTTGGTGTTGACAAGAAGATATGAGCTGAACATTTGCAAGCTAACAGCAATGTAGATTCAATTTGTGTAGTTGATATTCGTATAGTTATACATAGAGCTTCGCGATATGGCAATTTAATAGTTTGATTTTGAAAGTAGATGATTTGAAAATTGCCATCATTTAAAGAGATATCGTCAATCATATAAAAGATATAATCGTGTGTAATGGTGATTTATCTCACACCTGACTATTTTCAGAGTGAGTGATGCTGCAACTAAAACACACGGCCTTCTAGTCTCATAATACACTCATTCCATGTCCTTCCACCCACATGCACATTAAACAGATAATTTTTTCCCAGAAGGTGAAGTATACAAATAAATATTACCAAAAAGTTTCAAATTTTTTAGTGTAGTCCTGGTGTAGTGTTTAGACCTATATTAATAATATTGCGAATCGGTATTGCAAATTTGCAGAATCAAAACGAATTGTCTGGTGATTTTTGGAAATCTTGAAGCTCTAGTTATACTAATGCATGAATTTCTCCATTTGCTCACAAAATTCACTTAAACAATAGTTATGTTTCTTTGGTAGTTTGAAATGGGTCAGCAACAGCAAACATAAAACATCAACTTAAAAGTGGCGCACAACAATGCTTGTCAATCATTAAAACTTAGAATTTAGAAAAGATAATTTGATTGGATACGAGTGTTTGGTAAAAACAACTAAATGAGTTCATTGTTAAATTTCACTCATTCTAATAGAATTCATAGCCTGTAAATCAAGTGAGTTCCTCAGTTGAAGGCTGCCTTGGAGTTTGCAGAGACGCTCTTGAGGCGCCATATCCCGAGTCTACCCGTCGCGACCAATCGATAGGAATCTTTTCCAAAGACTGGGACACAATCGATGCTTAATAAATTGAATCAGAATAGCATTTGTAAGTTCCATAAAGCATTCCAATGATGCACTTTGTTTCATCATCCTCTGTATCCTTCATGTAGACGAGAGATCCGCAATCACCAGGATACAAGCTGTAAAGGAGCAATGGTAGAGCATTGTAAGGAAACTGTCAAAACTTTAGTGCAAGCAACTGTAAGATGAGGAAGTGATCCCGTAAGCTGCAAATATATTTAGGGCTGTCACTTCATCAGAGAGTTGACAGGTCTAAATTATAAGAAACAAGAAGTTGTGATTTGATTTTCTGGAAAAACCATGAAGGAAGGCAAGCACAACACCTGGCCTTAATTTTCTTTTTTTCGTCAAATCAAAAATACAGATATGCCTACTACTGCCTCCTTGAATATTGATCTACTATTTTAGCTTCTAATGCAACCTGTCTATAGACGAGATAAAACTTATGACAAAACCTTTGATTGCAAGCAAATTGAGAAGCAGTATATTATAACTGATTTTGATTCATCTCCAAAGAGTTGATCAGACATTTTGAAGTTTACTAGATGGGAGATAAGCATTCAAAGAATCTATTAAAGCATGCATTTACCAACTTTTGTTAATAGATTTTCATGAAGTAAAAAATATTCACTTTTCATTGATTAGCAAATTATTACAATACAACAAAGGGAACTACTTCTAGACAGCTGTTGTTAGCATATGAACCTACTTCTCACTATCATTGATCATGAAGGCTATGTGCAGACACATTTTGTAGTCATCATGTTTTATTTGTAGACCACGTACAACTTTACCAATTTTGCCTCCACAGACAATCTCTTTTCCATGGAGCGAGTTCAGCTGGTGTTTGCAAGATATGCTGAAAATCCTAATAACGTCGTTATCATTTCTGCCTCTCAAACGACCATATTGAGAACTTTACTCTTTGTCTGGCAGCAGAAAACGCTTTTCCTTGAGTTGTACTTTATTCAACTTGAAGACTGCTACATCATTCAGCATTGATCGATGGCCTGTGTTTCTAATAGCAACTCAATAGTTGTAAATTGCAAAGGGTTCTCTATCAGAAAGAATTTCAACGTATCCGCCTTCTTGAACACGTATGATTGGCCTCATTATTTGGAAGGAAAGGGAAACTTCGCGCTTCACACTCTCATGGTTACACCCTGATTTTCTCAGCTCTTCCTGCTGTTCCCCATTGAGGAAGGTGTGTGCGGTGGTAGCGCCATAGTATCCCTTTACTGCAGGTTCTCTTTTCTTGTCAAATCCTTCTTTAATCAGCTCAATAACTGATTGAGGTTCTCCATTATGATCTGAGAGACTACATCGAGAAGTTTGGTAAAGATCATACCACTCACTTAAGGGTGGCAAACCATTTTCTGGACAACGTATTTCTATATCATTCGTTGTGATGGTGAACTTGGTGTATTTTGGAGTAGCCTTAAGCAAGCCGTTCAGCTGCCTATTTAGCTGGCTGACGTTGCAGCCATTGATTATGATATGGTTGTCGTCTTTAGGGTCAAAGAGAATGCTGTAGTATGGTACCTCTTCAGCTTTTAACAACCTACAAGTTAAGGTCACAAGAATAGGTAAATATTCGTGATTGTCTCACCCAAGAATGACTCTTGTCATTTATTAAAAACTTGAAAATTAATACAAATAACCTGCTTTATGTTTTTTTAAATGTTGTGAAAGTAATACCTAGGCTACACATGTAACTGTCTAGCTTATTATATAATGTAAGTATATATGGAAAGAGTAGAAGTGTGTAAAGTCATTCATGTAATATTATCTTAGGAAAACTATCGAATTACTCGTAAGTGTAGTACAAAGTTTGTTGTGTAATTAACTAGGCCAGACAACGTTATGCCGATGTCATCTGAAATAGACTAGCAGATGTTAAGCATACACATTAATTTATTTATCAGTTGTTGGGTGAGAAATATTTAAGGTAGCGAGGAAAAGAAGAGGGTGAGGAAATGAATGGATAAAAAAAGTGAAGACGACCAGTTATTACCCCTTTAAAAACACCTCTTTAAGCATGTAGGTTGTCTTTGCACACAAGTAGAGTAATAGAGTGTTGGGAGGATCCATGGTTTAGTGAATAGGGCACTGACTGGCTTATAATCAGCAGGCCAGCGATTTGAGCCACACAAAAAACCATTCGCGGTGTTAGGAAGGGCATGCAACCACAATTGCCTTTGTGCCCAATGCATGTATGATTGAGCCATCGGCAACCAAATTGCCCCAAAATGAGGAGGGTGGCTAGCAACCATGCAAGACTATAAAACAAGCTTGACAAAGTGGCTATAGGTGCTCCTCTGTGAGCCAATGGCCAGCTAGCTAAAAATGGTGTTTCAATAAAAACCCTCTAGCTAAACAATAAAAACATCCAACAAAAGGCAATGGGAAACCACCGTCGAAATCTGCCTACAACAAGAATGAGAACCATGATCGTCTACGTTTTTACAGAGCAGAGTACTTATAGAGAGATAGTGAATTGAGCATTAGTAGGTCACAATGGATAGTAAGGAAGGGGTACTTGGTATCTTGTAGAAATCCATGAGCATTGATTTTATGAAGAGTAAAGAGTTGGCAAGCATTGTGTGTATATTATAATCAGAACATTATATATACTGTATATATATGCTGTATATATAAGACATAATATATGTATTATATATTGTTTATAAACTGTATATATACTTTAATATGTATACAGCAATTATAATGTATTTATTGGCTGAAGTATAGCTGCATCTCTGGATTATTAGTATATCTGTAGTATCAAATTCAGTCTGGCTAAAACCTCGCAGATAAAAAGTACGGGTGTATTGGCAAATGTCTTTTTAGTAAACAAAAGGAAAAAATATTTAATGGCCTAATCGTAGATTATTCTGATATAAGCTGTATTTGCTGCATGTTAGTGATATAATGCTATCATTTATCAATCAATTTTATAGTGATGTAAAATGCTATCAGTAGCAAGTTTGAATAAATCTTTAAAGGTACCAGTTAGGGATACAAAGATTGTAGATGAATTTGAGTTTTTGTTGGCCACGTACCGCAGTGAGTAAAGGGCTCAACAGGTTTTGTGCTTGCCGTAGTTACCGAAGTGCGATTAGTGAAACATGAATAAACGTGGTTCTAAATTTGTTTATACCTAACTAATTAACTAGAGTCTCTGACTCTAGTACCGATTATCAAAATTAACCAAAAAATTTGAGCCAGAAGAGAAGCGTAACCAGAGCAGGGAAAGAGATAAAGGAAAGTATTTTGCATAGACATTAATCAAACTGTATAGAGATTGTGATGGTTACTGGAAAGGAATAAAAAAAGATTGAACGTTTTAAACAATACAACATATCTTTTTCTCGTCACATCTACTCACACTGGTGCACAAAAAATGGTGCGAAACCCTAAAAATCAGTGTGTGCTACCTGAACCATAGTATTTACTAACGCTGCTACCATTATAAACCGCACAGACAACAAATTATCCTAAATGGTAATCTGACAATTTCCTGCACGTGATAGATTGTCATGTGTAATAATTATTAGCTCAATTATTATGATTAGCTGCAGCACGGAGGTTGTTGAGTGGTGCAGATTGTGGCGTGCTTAGACAAGAGTCTTAGTATTTGAGTTATATATATATATATATATATATATATATATATATATATATATATATATATATATATATATATATATATATATATATATATATATATATATACATATATATATATATATACATATATATATATATATATATATATATATATATATATATATATATATATATATATATATATATATATATATATATATATATATATATATACTGATGAAGAAGAAGGTTGCAGTTCACTAGAAGAGAGTGCTCAATATTAAAATAGAGCATTTATAAAAACTATATTAAGAACTGAAAACTTTTAAAACATTTTACAACTTAAAGTTTCATGGTTGCTACCATTTATCAGGTAAAATTAAAATGAACTCATTTTAAGAACTCATTAAGAGTTCATTTTAATTTTACCTGATGAATGGTAGCAACCATGAAACTTTAAATTGTAAAATGTTTTAAAAGTTTTCAGTTCTTAATATAGTTTATATATATATATATATATATATATATATATATATATATATATATATATATATATATATATATATATATATATATATATATATATATATATATATATATATGTATGTATGTATGTATGTATGTGTGCGTGTGCGTGTGCGTGTGCGTGTGCGTGTGCGTGTGCGTGTGTGTGTAATTTTAGCATAAGTAAAACTAATACCACAGTGCTCAACATAAAATGGAGCAGTATAAATTAGTAGAGAGTTAGATAGAGTACATGTATTTATCTTGGTCAGCTAACATCAGTTTTGTGCTTGTGCAATCATCGGGCAGTAAGTCCCAACTTGAGATCTACAGTTGAGATCTACAGCCTGATGACTGTGCAATCACAAAACTGACAGTAGCTGACCAAATTCAAAATGATTACTGTATGCACATGTAATTCTCTCTCTCCTTCCCCCTCTCTCTCCTTCCCCTTTCCCTCTCTTTCCTTCTCCCTCTCTCCTTCTCTCTCTCTATCTCTCTCTCTCCCTCTTTCTCTCTCTTTCCCTCTCCCTTTTCTCCCTCTCTCTCTCCCTTTCTCTCCCTCTCTCTTTCTCTCTCTTCTTCTTTTCTCCCCCTCTCTTCCTCTCTCTTTCTCGCCTACTATCTCCCTTTCTCTCCTTCTCCCTCTCTCCTCTCTATCTCATTTTCTTTCTCTCCCTCTTCCCCTCACTCTCTTTCTCCCTATCTCTTTCTCTTTTTCTTCCTCTCTCCCTCTCTCCCCCTCTCCCCGTCTCCCCCTCGCTTTCCCTCTCTCGCCTTCTTTTTCCCCTCTCTCTCCTTCTTTTTCCCTTTCTCTCCCTCTCTCACTCTTTCTCTCTCTCCCTCTCTCTTTCTTTCTCCCTCTCTCTCTTTCTCCCTTTCTCTCGCTTTTTATCTCTCTCCCTCTCTTTCTCTCTCTCTCCCTCTTCCTCTCCCTCTCTTTCTTTCTCTCTCCCTCTCTCTCATGTATATTATATAAGAGAAAGAGAGAGAGGAAGAGAATATATATTATATTTATATAATATATTTTATATATATTCTTCTTTATTTAATACTTTATTGTTTTTTCTAGACTAAAACCCTTTCGTAATCATCCAGACCTTAAACAAAAAAATCTTTTCGGCCACCACACAGATTTATAATACCTAATAAATAGCAGTTTTTAGGTCCAGTACTCTAATCAACCGGAAGAATATTAAATCAGTCCGCTACAGTACCACTATGAACACAATGAAAATTTAATTACTGACTTGACCCGTACAGTCTGCTTAAATCATAGTGTTGATAAACATTTGTTTGTGCACATACCTTTACTAATTATTATATAGACAAAAACACAAATATAAAGCCTTCTTTATACCGAAGGTAATTTTTACTTTGTACCTTAATAAATGTTCTTCCAGTTGATCACAATCAATCTGTTCCTGATTAAATGCATGATTGAATTCCTTGGAGACTTTTCCTTTTAAAATATATTAAAATCAATTAACATCAGCATATTACAATCCAAACTTTAAATTAATAAAATTCTGAATAATTTTTAGTTAATAATGAGACATTTAGTTTTACTAGGTGATAATTATTTTCCTAATTATTAATTTTTTCAAGTTAACGTGCACTTATTCTACAGTGTCATATTAGCTCTCTAAAAATTAGGCTTTACGCGTAGGTCTATATATTCTATTTTGTATTCAGAGCTGTTTCTATGAGAGAAGTTATCCGTGAGTCGTTCTATGTTTTTTTTACAGACCATGGAATACTGACCAAGCGTGTAAATTTTTTACACAATAAGGGGATCTTTTTGTACTCACTTTAGATTGACAGAAATCATAGCAGTCTGTGTAATCCAGACAGCCACCAGGAATAAGTCTTGTTGTTCATAATGGCCGAACTGAGAGACAGTAAACATTCCATCATAGAGCCTTTTTGTCGCTGCATTTTCATTAACCATTCTATGACCATATCTAAGGGGAATTTCTTAGCGAAGATTAATAGTTAATAATGTCAAATTCTCGTTCATTGTCTTTTTCCTATTGAGACAATGCGAGCCGAGGACCTTAGTCATGTAAACTGTTTCAGGTTACTCGGCTGAAAACTGATATCAATAGTCAAACTAAAAACTTTACAATAGTTTTTGTTTGGACAAGATGTTTTGCTTGTAGATTATTTTATGTCAGAATCGATAATGTTGGTTCTCACCATCATAGGGTTATTCCTATGGCTTAGTTTTATCCGGTTTCATGGTAAAACATATAGATATATTTTCATCACAGATCTGTGATGTAATCTGACAGCTTGTTGCTCAACCACCAAGTCCATACAATAACACTGCATTAGAAGATCTAAACACATTGCATCATTCTTAAAAGTCTCTGAAAGTGAGCAAACTTCTAAGATTTTTTTTGGCTACAGGAACTGAAATTATGGTCATAAAAACATTAAATTTGTAACTAAACAAGATAAACTCTTTGTTAAATACATTCTCTAAAATAAGGTAGTGTAATTTATGTAGGTCAGTTTCTTTGTAATGGTAGAAAACACTAATAACAACCCTTACTCTTCTCAGCATCACAAACATATAAACTTTTAAGTGATTTAGAGGTGACTTCATGTGTTCAATATTTAAAATATACAATAGATGGAATTTTTTAAACTACATAATTTCATAGAAAGCTATCATCTTCAAAGCTGTGTATTTTTATATGTGCTTTGAAAGCTACATGCTGATATGGATAGTGTAGGAATTGAAGTGTATGAATATAGTTATAGCGAATTGGTATTCGCTAGACTTTGACTAACCGGTAAACTGATCACAACTAAGAAGGCTTGGATCTTTACTGATGAGTAGGTGGTACTTTATTTCACAATTTTACTGACACTAACACCACACAAACATCACGGTGAAGTCTAAAATTACATAGCAAAAATCACACTAATGTAAAGTCATAAATGTAAAACTTTTAAAACAACCTTCAATACAAACAAAAATTTAGACGAGTGTATGCAGTTAAAATATAATACAATGTAAAGAGACATATGCACTACTAACCTTTGCCTCCTTTACTATTAAATCTTGACTCTCAAAATGACCATAAAATGGATCGCTTTTGGAGGATGAAGTGGAAGCGGATGAAGCTTCTAAAATGGATGGTTCAAGGAGGCAAGAGTTTAAAATGTGTCAGTAAACCAGAAAGTCATGTCCAATTAGTCAACAAAACTGGCCTCAAGAGCCCAATCCATTCCAATCCAAACACACACCCATGGCGTGACAATAACCAGAGAAGCACTAATCCAATCAGACAGACCACAAACAGATCCAGTGGCGAACAGTTGCGTAATGCACACAGCTTGGTACATAACTTTTTGTACTATGCCAGAAACAGAACACCAGTGCAAATGCCTGCTAATCAGAAACATTTACAATAGTGTATGAATTGAACAACCTGCGTTACTTTCATTGTATGCTACAGCTGGAAAACAAGTAGAACCGGTTATACAGATCTAGTTATTGAATTTAATCACTGCTCCTTGACTAAGGCTACTACAATAACTGTTTGTTGGCTGAAGTCTACTATTACTGCTGTCAACTGACCGAATGCTATTGTAGTCACTGCTCATTGACTGGTCTACTATTACTACTGACTGTGCACTACTGTATTAACTGTTCATTAACTGAAGGTACTGTAGTCACTGTTTTGCTGTAATGCTTATGACGACTATTTTATTCACTTGAACACTTTTTTTATTGTTTGATATACTCTATTGTAACACTATGTTTGTCAGTGTAGTTGCTAGTTGCTCATTTTTAAAAATTCAAGTTACATAAGAAAAATAAGTTAACAATAGCATTGCTTTATCATTGATTAATACATGCATCATATCTATCAATAGCAAACAAGACTAATTGACTCCATTTCAATAAAGCGAGGTGCTTATCTACCTCAGACTATCAGTGTGATCATGTTGCTTGGTTACCTTGTTTTGCTCTATATTCAGCTCTATCACTTGTGCAACTAGTCTTACCAAAGGGTTCCCACAAACAGATTTTTTTGTGAAGATCATATCAAGTTTTTATAGAGATGCAGTAATACACTCTTTGTTATCCATGCTAAAGCTTATCTTGTACTTCAATTCACAACTTATGACAGAATGTTCCTGTGACAACAAAATTAATATAAAAGCAAGACAGTCAATAATGCACTTCTACCAAATATGTAAAGTTTAAGACAACTTAAGTTGCCATACAACTAGTTAAGTAGCATACTAGTTATTTGAATTGTTTAATCTATGTTCTACGCTACTTCAAATTTTATTTTTCTTTTAGCGATAGGAAAATATGATTATTGGCACTAAAGATTCTAGATTGTTAGCTACTGAAATCTTGTAAAAACAGCCTGTTGATAGTAAATTAGGCAAATCCTCAAAAAATAAGCTAATTTGAAGGTCTCTGCCATTATCACAAAATGAAGCATTTATTGGAAGTAATATAAATCCCAGGCAGTTGTATGTATATTTATTTGCTAGACGGCGGAAGGTTTAATTCAGAGCAGAAGGTTAATTCCTGAAATCCGTAACTAGAACATACACCTAGACTGCCGAGCTGCCATTGGTCAGTTTCAACCATCTTTAATCAGATTAAATTAATGTGGGCTAAATAATATGTAAGACAAAGTGTTGGAGAAGAGAAGTACAACTCAGTGAATTTATGATATTTTAGCTATCACAAGTTTATCGCTGGCTTTGCACGCATGCAAAGCCAGCGATAAGTCTTGAACATGCACGCGTGAAACAACGTGCGTTGTTCCACTCATGTTCAAGAGTAGACAACACTTCGAAATTGCTACATCATAAGTTAACTTTATGACTTCATTAACAAAATCAAAATTGATGGAAAGCTGAGCTAATGGCTCGAACATAAGGCATGGACAACAAGCAGTCTGGCTTTGCATGAGTGCAAAGCCAGACTGTTTCCAGTTGCTCACTAAAAACTAAAGCTGCATGATCCCTATATTATAACTACTAATAAGAGCAAATAGAGACTTAACATTATGCAATGTCACCAAGCCAAAAACTATACTTATACCTCAAGGAGAAAACGGAGACATCAAGAGACGTTTCTTAGAACATTTATTCCAATTTATTAATATAAGGACACCACGGGACACTGATAGAGACTTTTATTCAACATTTACTGACTCATCATATCAAATTATAATTAAACATCATTATCTCGAGACACATTTGCTTATACCGTTATTTTTTCTTAAAACTGTGTGTTTATTGACCTAGCTCTATCATGATTGGAGTTCTTGCTGTACACTGCATTCGTGTATTATTATTATTATTATTGTTGAAATAAAGTTTGCAAAATATTTGCACTCATTGCCTCATAGGAACTACAGACCCTCTCCCTTCCACGCCACGCACAGCAACCTACTCACAAAAGATTGCAAGCAACTATCCTAGTTCTACATTGCTATGTTATGAGTCAACTTTATGGCTTAAGTTAAACAAATCAAAATTAATGGAAAGCTGACCTTTCGATGCTGCCTTTAATGCATTTTAAACAAAAAAGTCCTCTTTAAACCTCAACTCTAAAATCAAATTTTTATACAAAAACAAAAACCTTAGCTTAATCAAGTGTTTTTAGCTTTGAAATGAAAATTATACATAGCCTAAGTGAAATTCTTGTCACGAAACTCTCTCATGCTAGAAAATGTTGCAATAGTTTTGATGTAGCTGCTTACCAGGATATTTACATAAGAATTATATTAGTGTCTTATTCATCTAAGAATCAGTAGATTAACATGACTCTGAGTTCTCCATAGAAACTCCTACTCTAATATAGATATTACTATCTATATTATCGATTATTATAATACTATCTATATTATTACCTCTATAACTTTGGTGATCTGGGAAAAAGGTTTTTAGTTGCGTCATCAAGCGGGCTCGTCAATAGCACGCATTCTGGAAACTCATAGTAAGGTGTGGATGTTATCTAAATTTCAGAAATAGATGGTGGCTCTGCCTTTTTTGCTGCCTTTTGCGGTTTCTATGAAATCAGTCGTTCATCACTGGTACTAGACTCTACAGCAGGCTACAAAATTTTATGTAGAGACAATAAGAGCAATAAAAATCAGCAGAAATACAAAAATATTCAGTAGTGAATTTTAGCCATACATATATAGCCAAATACAGCCAAATGAGTTTTTGTTACATATGGTAAATAGTTTTAACCATTGCATGATGTGTCTGGAGTAGTGCTTTTAAATCTGGTATTATGCTGCCAACTTCTGCAAGGCACGATCTACATGTGTGATAAATGACTGCTGAATATGCTATGTGTTTGATGTATAATTAAATCATTACTAATCATTCATTGATCATTTTGAGTAGGCCATTCAATCAAAGTGTACAGTTTCAAATTTTCTTTTATATGCACTATGCATAGGTCAATACGAACGTATTGTTCAGTGTATCATGGCTTTTGAACTCGATTATTCACCATAAGTATGCAAATATGCGTTTTATATTATCCTTTGAATATTTAATCTGGTTTCACAAAGCAGTCCACTGGTATAATGCACCTTCTTGCCCAGGTTCACCGCTACTCAAACACATTGACATGTATAACCACCATGACTGCGTGTTTACGCTGGGGCACTCTATGCTCAAGTTCCTAACCTCACTGGAAATCTCAATTTCTTCTTGATTAACTATTAATATAATTTTTATCATCTTAAGTTTTAATTTTTATAAGAAGTGTTTATGTTATGTGTAAACTTACATACATTTTTATATACTTTTCCACGAAGATGTTACCTACAATGAGACGATTGAACAAGATTACCTTTTGAAATTGGAATTAGTTCAGTTTGACAGCAACGGAAATGCAGAAGAGAAATTGCATCTGTTTATGATTTTATAACATGGCAGGACAAAAATAAACACAACTTGTAATGAAAAACAAGTCGTGACATTCAGCAGTCATGTACTTTATGACTGAAAAGTAATTTGAAGTTCCAAAGGCGTACAGAAATTTTAATAATATTCTTGCATAGTTCACCAAACTAATCGTTTTTTTGACAAACTGTGTAAAAATAATGCTAAAAACAAATAAGTGCAGTACACATTAAAAGATATATAAAGAAACTTTTTACAAGTATAATAGCTTTGGCTTGTAATCTTAGATAGAAGAAATATATTTGAGACAAAGATACCACAATTTTTCTATGCTTCTCTATAGTCTGCGCATTTGGAAAAATATTCTCCATCTTGTGCTAAATGCATTGGAGATCATTTTGATATTCTCATTTACCTTCGTGTCAGATATCCCTAAAGTAATAATGATGATTACTTGTACAATGTAAACCCAGAGATGCTGTCGGTAGCTGTCGTTTACAAACCAAGTTTCATAAACATATAATATATGCACATATCTATAACTGTTTTCAATAAATTTAAAGTTTACAAAGTTTGTATTCGATAGTAAGTATTATTTAGAGAGAAGTTCAAGGTTGTGCCAGATTTAATTGTAAGCTACAATATTAAGTTAATGATTGCTATGTAACAGAAACCTTTACCTGTTGCTCTATGAGATGATTTTACTACTACAAGGCATTAAAAGGATTAATTTTAATGAAACGACATGATGTAACTGCTATGAGTTGTTGCTTGCTCTCACTTGGCTCTCTAAAGAGGATAGAAGTAGACAGTCAACTAACAATGTGCGGTTTTCAAATCTATATATATATATATATATATATATATATTTATATATATATATATATAATATATATATATACATGTATATATATATATATTCATTTTTTAATGTTTTGCTTGCATCGACTATGTGCCCTTGATTTTCTGTAGCAACTTTGCCTTAAATTCAGTCAACCTTATGCATTCAATCTTTACGATTAATAAAACATTAATTGATAATATTATTCTTTACTATTAATATTATTAATGCCCAGTTGTCTGTTTGTTTAAAGCTGTTGCTGGAGGTTGGAGAAAAAGATTGTATCAAGTGGGATGTAATCTCATTACATTCAGCTTGCTATACCGATGCTTTAACAGCTGTGATAAACAACCATATATCTCATGACCTTCAGCTTGCTATACCGATGCTTTAACAGCTGTGATAAACAACCATATACCGGTGCCAAACGCTCAGATCAAGCGAAAGTGTGATTATGATGTCTATAGTTGGAAAGAGATTGACGGAATAGAAAAGCGTAATGTTACAACTTGAACAAAAAAGTCTATATCACTTATAACAATGATAGCAAGTAGTGATGTCATTTTAGCGAGTATTTTTTTCTGAGTTGTAACTGCAATCAAGTTTTGTAAATTTTAATCCTGAAACGTCCTGGATGTTAGATCATCTCAAACATCAACAACACACACGATAGCAAAATTTCGATATTTTTTGATAAAATCTACAAACATTTGGTGTAAGCTCATACGTAATTAATCTTATGTTCGCCACCCACTTGATCTATTTTCTTTGCACTTGTACAGAGTTGGTTAGCAAGAACTGTTCTGTATGCTGTGGTTTGAGAGCATGTTTATACCACAAAAATTGTATTATTCGTTAAAAGTTATCACTGGTTTCTAAGGTAGAGTTGCTTATTTAATGGATGATACAGTCACCGCTTTGCATATTGGAGTTTAGCTGACATGAATTATGGCGAGAAGCAATAATCAGTTATGAAATCAACGCCGAGCATTCATCTAGTAAGTTATAAAATTTCCTACAAAACGGTGCAATTGCTCCTCAAGTGGGAGAGAAATTTCATATACACAAGAAGCACTATTATATTCACCTATATAACAGAACTTTAAACACTACCTATCTAGAGTTGAAGGGTCGTTCAAATCAAGTTTTAAAATGTTTTACCACAATATATAAATAGGTTGTAGATAAGTTTAGATTTGGATTTTTAGGTTTTAGAGTTGTTTTAGGTATAATTTGACTGCCATGCTATTTCAAGATTGAAGTCAAAAACTTTGATCGCATTTAAAACGCTCAAAAGAACAAGATTGTTCCAAAAATAATAGCACGACTTCCTGTTTGTACCTTTTGTTATGACATCGGCTACTGAGTTCAAATTGCATTCTCACGTGTCTCCATTGATATACACATCATTTATTTTGTGTATGCTTATGATTGATGGAATATAGCTTTAAATATATAGCACATCTTTTTCTTCTGAGCATTTTACCTGCGATCAAGTGTTGTTGGCTTAAATCCCAAAACATCCTGGCTCTCAGATCATGTAAAATAACAAATGAAATCTCAATTATAGATAAGAATAAATATCTGTACTTTTGAACAAGTCTTTTAAAATTTGACATGAGTGACCATTTTACTTTCAACCATCTCAGTACAGTAGATGAAATTTTTCACAACTTGCTATTAGCAAGTAGTTGATTACCATTTTACTTGAACAAACCGGTGCAGTGACACATTAGAACTGTTGTGCGTCATCACAGCGTGGTGAGCATTACAACTCTCTATAGCGCCATAGCCAGTTGTTGCTACTGCTCTTCTACTGCAAATTTCTGACTGTGATTTCCCACTGATACTCCAAATGCGCATTCCTCAAAACTTGAAACTGCAGGTCTACTACA
The DNA here is from genome assembly GCF_963576615.1 of Watersipora subatra. Lineage (NCBI taxonomy): Eukaryota > Metazoa > Bryozoa > Gymnolaemata > Cheilostomatida > Watersiporidae > Watersipora > Watersipora subatra. The sequence continues at coordinate 58,412,966 of NC_088716.1, read as the reverse complement.
ACTGTGCATTAGTATGATGTTTATACTGTAAATCAACTGACACTGCTAGCTTTTCAAGCACCTGTACTGCACTGTACAAAACTGTCAAATATTAAGTCTAGCAAGCTCATTAGCCTGTGCTCTAAGTTTTTATCATTTTAGAATAGGTAGCCGTGCAATGACTTGTGGGTCTTTGTACTGTATTCACATAAACAATATATCTTAATACCATGACATATTCTAATTTTAACCATATACAACTTGTTGATTGCGGTCAATTTGTTTGTCAACTCATACTCGAGTTTGAGCAGCATTCACATCTTGCAATTGCATTGTGTCTGCTTCCAAATCAACTTACTACTCAAATCTGTGATGAGTTTTCTTGAAAATGTGCTGTATTGGATTTCTACTGTAATTCAAAAGTTCCTTCTGCATCTAAAACTATGAAATAAGCGTTAGCAACACTCTTACTGTATCTAGCTCTGCACACTTTGCAGTATGTAGCACCGCCACAACACCAGTTCTGACTACTGCGCATTAGAAAATAATTGTACTGCATGTATACTATGTATTGGGAAGTAATACAAATGTGCACAATGCAATTATGTTGCATGGCTGCGACACTTTTGCTACTGATACTGCACTGATCATGCCACTGCATTGATATCCAGGTAATTATTTACAGCAACTTCAATGTATTTTACATCCGGGCATTAGTGAGTACTTATCAATGCATAGTTAAGATTTTTTCATATTGGTCATGACCCTGGTATAAACTAAACTCAATTATGGCATGTTGGTTTTAACAAAAAATATGAGTTGAAAATTTGCAAGCTAACAGCAATTCAGATTCAGTTTGTGTAGTTAATATTGGTACAGTTATACCTACAGTTATACGTACAGCTTTGCAATAAGGTAATTTAATTGCTTGATTTTGAAGGTAAACGATTTGAAAAATGCCACCATTTTAAGATATATCACCAATTTTAAAAACATTTTAATTGTATAATAATGACTCATCTCACGCTTGACTATTTTCAGAGTGAGCGATATCGGAAATAAAAGACTTTCTAGTCTTATAATACACTCATTCCGTGGTCTTCCACGCACAGAGGCATTCATGAGATAAATGTTTTCTACAAGTGAAAATATACAAATGAACATTGACAACAGATTTACAAGTTGTTTTTTTTATGTATATTAATAATATTGCAATATATCGCCAATCGATATTGCAAATTTTCAGTATCGAAATCGTGCTGCTCTACAGTAGTTATATGCCTGCATAAATTTCTCCATTTGCTCACAAACTTCACTCAAACAATAATTATATTTTCTGATAGTTTGAAACAGGTCAGCGGCAGCAAACATGAAACACCATCATGAAAGTAGCACACAATAATGCTTGTCAACCATTAAAACTGAGAATTTTAAGAAGATAAATAGATTGGATACGAAAGTTTGGTAAAAGCAACAGCTAGACGAGTACATTGGTAAATTTCACTCATTCCAACAGAATGCATAGCCTGCAATTCAAGCGAGTTAGTTGGCTGAAGGCGGCCTTGGAGTTTGCAGAGACGCTCTTGACGCACCATAACCCGAGTCTACCCGCTGCGACCGATCGATGGGACTCTTTTTTAAAGACTGGGACAAAATTGATGCAAGATAAATTGGATCAGGATGATGCTTGTAAGTTCCATAAAGCATTCCAATGATGCAGTGTGTTTCGTCATCTTCTGTATCCTTCATATAGACAAGGTATCCACAATCACCGCGTTTCAAGCTGTAAAGGAGCAATAGTAAAGCATTGTAAGGAATCTGTCAAAACTTATGTACAAGCAACTGTAAGATGGCGAAGTGATCTCATAGGCTGCAAGTATATTTATGGCTGTCACTTCCTCGGAGAGCGAATGATGGGGAGGTCTAGATTGTATAGGAAACAAGAAGTTGTGATTTGATTTTCTTGAAAAAACCATAAAGAATGGCAAGGACAGCATCTGGCCTTAAATTCATTTTTTGCCAAATCAAAATTACAGATATGTCTGCTACTGCCTTCCTGAATATTCATCTACTATTTTAGCTTCTAATGCAATCTGTCTATAGATGAGATAAAACTTATAACAAAGTCTTCGATTGCAAGCATATTGAGAAGTGGTAAATTTTAACTGACTGATCCATCTCCAAAGAGGTGATCAGACATTTTGAAGTTTAATAAATTAGAGATAGGCTTTAAAAGAACCCATTAAATGATTAAAGTATCTTTTCATCAGCATATGTTGATAAGGTTTTCATGAAGTAAAAAATATTTACTCTTCATTGATTACCAAACTATTGCATTACAAAAGACCACTTTTAGACAGCTGCTGTTAGCGTATGAACCTACCTTTCATTACCATCGAGCGTGAAGGCTATGTGCAGACGCATTTTGTATTCTTTTTGTTCTATATGTGGAGCACGTATAACTTTACCAAGTTTGCCTCCGCAGACAATCTTTCTTCCTTCGAGCAACTGCAGGCTATCTTCGCAAGATATGTTGTAAATCCTATTAACGTCGTTATCATTTCTGCCTCTCGGACGACCATATTGAGCACTTCGATTTTTGTCTGGCAGCAGAAAACTCTCGTCTTTTAGTTGCTTTTCATTCAACTTGAAGACTACTACATCACTCAGCATTGAGCCATCGTCTGTGTCTTCAATAGGAACCCAATGATTAAAACGTGCAAAGGGTTCTCTATCAGATAGAATTTCAACGTCTCCGCCTCCTTGAACACGCATGATTGGCCTCATTCTTTGGAAGGAACGGGAAACTTCGCGCTTCACACTCTCATGTTTACACCCTGATTCTCTCAGCATTTCCCGCTGTCCCTTTTTGAGGAAGGTGTGTGCAGTGGTAGCGCCATAGTATCCCTTTACTGCAGGTTCTCTTTTCTCGTCAAATCCTTCTTTAATCAGTTCAATAACTGATTGATCTCCATTATGATCTGAGAGACTACATCGAGAAGTTTGGTAAAGATCATACCACTCACTTAAGGGTGGCAAACCATTTTCTGGACAACGTATTTCTATATCATTCGTTGTGATGGTGAACTTGGTGTATTTTGGAGTAGCCTTAAGCAAGCCGTTCAGCTGCCTATTTAGCTGGCTGACGTTGCAGCCATTGATTATGATGTGGTTGTCGTTTTTAGGGTCAAAGAGAATGCTGTAGTATGGTACCTCTTCAGCTTTTAACAACCTACAAGTTAAGGTCACAAGAATAGGTAAATATTTGTGATTGTCTCACGCAAGAATGACTCTTGTCATTTATTAAAAACTTGAAAATTAATACAAATAACCTGCTTTATGTTGTTTTTTAATGTTTTGAAAGTAATACTTAGGCTGCACGTATAGCTGTCTATTTTATTATATAACTTAGGTATATGTGGATAGAGTAGAAATGTATTATGTATTATGTGTCATTAATGTAATATTAATTAAATAAAACCTTTCAGTTATTTGAAAGTTAAGTATAAAGTTTGTTGTGTAATCGACTAGGCCAGACAATGTTATGCAGATGTCATCTGAAATAGACTAGCATATGTGAAGTATACACATTATATATAATGTATATTATATATGTATATGTCATATATAATATATTCATATATATTATATATAATGCATATTATATATGTATATAAATTGTATTATATACAGTATAATATATATTATATGTGTATGTATAATTTGTGATGTATATACATAATATGTATATATACTGTATTCTTTTTGCGAATGTGGCGAGATAGGTTAACGTTCAAATCGATTTTGAGAACTCACCTGACTTGGCACTTCATGTTATATGAAATTTTTACGTAGTAGGAAGCAAAAGCCTCATATAATTTTTTTGCATTATAGGAGTGTCTATTGTATACATAGCATATACATATATCAGGTTTAATATATACATGTAAATATATATATGCATGTATATATATATATATATATATAGATATTTGAAAAATTATTGCGAAAAAAGTAAACTTTTAGTATTTGCGTTACAAATTTGTTTCGTGTGAAGCACTCCTCAGACGCAATTGTACTAAAAATCCAAGTTTTTTAGTACAATTGCGTTTGAGGAGTGCTTCGCACGAAACAAATTTGTAACGCAAATACTAAAAGTTTACTTTTTTCGCAATAATTTTTCAAATATTTAATACTCCACTAATAATCTCTTAGGTTTTTAGTGTAGAGTTCTCTTTTTATATGCTTTTGAACTTGCTTTTAGTTAATATATATATAGATATATATGTATATATATATATATATAAATTGTTTCCTCACCCCGGATACCCCGTATGGGTGGAAAATTCTGCTCTAACTCGGGTCTCCTACCAGAGACCTGGGAGTTTGAGCACTCGCCTCAAGATCTTAGCTGTTCCCAATAGCGCACTTTTCTGCAACTCTCCTGAGTTGATTGTTGTTGGTATTTGGGCAAGCCACATTTTATGTGCCGGTGTTATTGCGCCCAGTGCCCCAATGACTACTGGGATTACAGTTGTTCTTACATTCCAGCATTTTTCAACCTCTATATTTCAATTTATATATATATATATATCTACTATATAAACCGCAATCGTTGTCTGTCTGTCTATCTATCTGTCTGTCTGCTTTATAGAGTACAGTACTTTTCAGACTATTAGCCACTACTAGGTATCTAGTGCGTATTAACGGAAATCTCCGGTTAGTGCATGTCTCTAATACATAACCTATTCATCGTTTTTACATAAAAATCGCATCATCTCTGGTTAGCGCGTAGTAATTTACACGCAACTAATATTTACTGCCAACGTGTACCGAGAAGGTCGCGTAAACATTTGTTTCTTGCGGCCACTGGAAAAACGCAATTCTCGCCTACTAAATTTTTACATTGAAAAGGTAAGTGCTTCTTATTCAATGTTGTCTTGCCGCATTACCCGGAACACGGGTAATGCGGCTAATAAATATATACATATATATATGTATATATATATATGCATACATATATATATGTATATATATATGTATACATATATATATATATATATATATGTATATATATATATATATATATAACTCAAATACTAAGACTCCTGTCTAAGTACGCTACAATCTGCACCACTCAACAACCTCCGTGCTGCAGCTAATCATAATAATTGAGCTAATAATATATATATTTATATTTTATATATTTATTATATTTAATATATATACATAATATATATATACTAATACTATATATATAATACTGTCAGTTTCATGACTTTCTCATTCATCAAACTGTGTTTCAACACAGCTTGATGAATGAGAAAGTCATGAAATCGTCAGTTGCTGAGAAAAAAAGATAAGTATTGCTTTTAAATAATTTATTAGTATATATATATGTATATATAAATATATATATACATAACTATATATATATATATCTATAGCTATATATATATAACATATACATAAATATATGAATAAGTTATATATATATAAGCTGTATATACATCTACTATATAAACGGCATTCGTTGTCTGTCTATATGTCTATCTGTTTATCTATCTGTCTGTCCGCCTTATAAAGTACCGTACTTTTTGGACTATTAGCCGCTACTAGGTATCTAGGGCGCATTAACGAGAATTTCCAGTTAGTGTGCCTCTATACATAACCTATTCATCGTTTGCCATTTTCACACAAAAAATGATGTAATAATTACAACTCTATGGCTCTATTTTAGTTTCATGACATGCGCTGCTTTTTTGTCCTCGATGTATTAGGGCTAATTTGTTTTCGGCAAAACGATATCAACAATAGACTCTCTCAATATTAGAATTTGGCGATTAAATTTCAGTAACTATGAAACACGATGCCGTTTTTGCGAACCTCAATTTCTGGCTTTCTTTAAGTTTCAATTACTAAATCGCTGTTAAGGTTACTACTTTTCACGCGGACCATTGTATTATCTCGAGTAGGAATAGCATCTAGATTCTCTCACCTTCGATCAGAGAAAGACACAAAAATATTTATTTTTACCTAACATATCGTCATACCAGTATCGTCGTATTCAGAGTTTTGATGGATAGCTATTGGTGGAACAGTAACTTCTTTATACACACACTTCTATGCAAGAATTGTTATTATTAATTCAACATATTCACGAATTTTATTTTGTTTTTTCAGTTCGTATTAATTGTATCATTACCAAATCATCTCATATTGTAATCGTAGCAAAACAGACTCAATTTAGCTATTACTTGCTAATTATTTGAAATTTACGTCTAATCCCTATTACAATTGTTTTATTTTTTTAATTTATTAGACTGGCAGAAAACCTTGTCTTCATAATATGAAGTTTGAAAGTTACAGTTGTTTGACAAAGTTTGATAAATTTCACAGTTGTTTTTATTTTCTCTCAAATTATTTCAACTACACAAAACACTTTTCTCATGATAGGTTATCTATCATGTTTTTCATGTTACCTATGTAGTTTGAATGTTAGAATAGCAAATGTTGGTATATATGTTAAATACAAATAGATTTTCTGTGCAAAGATTTTTTTATTACCCGAGTACAAGTACCACTTATGGTGTAAAATGTTGAAAAATTCTTTACTGAAGTTGTTTTCTTGCCTTGGAGCGGATTAAAATTTACATTATTTTATTTTAATGGAAAAATTGTTTCGGATCTCGAACAACTCGGTTTTCGAACTACCTTCTGGAACTGATTATGTTCTAAAACTGCGGCTCCACTATACGTTCTTAAAAGATATAGGTCGCTGAAAGTTATGAAATTTTAAATTTACATTGATTTGAAGACATTTACAGTTGTTTTATTTATTTTTAAATCAGTTGTCCTGAACAAAAGTTTTTTTCTCATGATATGAAGTTTGGAAGTTTTAGTTGCTTGGAAAAGTTTAAGAACCTTTACAGTTGTTTTAGTTTCTCTCTTAATTTATTCCAACTATACAAAAGGCCACAAAGCACTTTTTTCATGATATGTAGTTTGAAAGTTAGAATGGCAAATTTTGTTACATGTTAAATACAAATCAATTTTCTGTGCATAGACTTTTTAACTACTCGGGCAATGCCGAGTAGCACAGCTAGGCTTAGGGCCGTGGCCTCACTCGGGGATGTGCAAGAGACCTTTTTTACCCCCGAGTACAGCGAGAGTCTCCAGGCGCGGTTTTCCGGATGAACAAGTTGGCGAGTGCGAGGCGATTGCTTGCAAAGCGATTGAGTGCTAGGCAATTGATTGCGAGTGCGAGGTGATAGGTTGCGAGACAATTGGTTGTGAGTGCAAGGTGATTGATTGCATGGCGAGTGCGAGGTGATTGATTGCGAGGCGATTGATTGCAAGGCAATTGATTGTGAGTGCAAAGCAATTGATTGCGAGGGGAGTGCAAGAACGCGATTGTCAGCCGAGGCGGGAGCTCAGCGGCGGGAGCTCAGCGGCAGAAGTGCGCGATCACCAACTGCAAATATAGACGGGTATGAACCGATGCATGAATCTAGACACATGAATCTAGAATATTTACTAAATTTTTCATGCATCTAGCTGTAAGACACATTGCAGATTTCCATTTTTCTCCTCAAAATTGACATGTATATGTACATACATACTCTGATCAGGACAGCAATTTCAGTAGACTGCATATTTGGACTTGTTTTACAGTATGAAAGACAACTCTCAATAAACCTTATGCTGCGCGTGAATCTGCTCCTGTAGGCGGGTAATGCAGCTAGTACCTATATAAATCTCAAAGTTTGTCAGCATCAATATCTGTCATTATCTGTCTGTCCTACTATAGCTATTATTTACTTTGAATAGAAAGCTCGCATCATGCTGGATTTCAACTCACGAAGACTGTGACCCTAAATTTCTAACCACACATCTAACCACAAAGCTATGCTGTTCTCATATATCATATACGCTTTTCTTGATTGCACATGCTAAATGACGTATTAACTGATACATTGCGCCTACAGGTTATGATGCCCCTGTTCTAAAATATTTTTCACCTAACTTTATGAAAAACCATGCTCTTTTGTTTTAGTCATACTAGAGCGAGTTTGTTTTCCCACATACGATATCAACAGAAAGTTCCCTTGAAGTTAAAATTAGGTGATTGTTGTAAAAATTATAGCGAATTAACAAAAATTTTGATGTGTTATTTATTGAAATACCTTCCACAACGCTTGAAAAAGATATATGTTTGCTCACCATCTCAGTTCAGCGTTATCCATTATGGTAAAAACGGATTCGCAAACAGATAAGTGATAAATTTTAGTTCAAAGTTTGAAGTTCACTAAAACACCTACTAAAACTTCCTTCAAGTATGTGTTTAATAAGCTAAATTCATTTAAGTTAGATTCAGTGTTTATGTTACATGTCTTTATCAAAGGTAAAAAATCTCCACGGCACGTACTGCACATAGTATATTGTACTGTTACATCTTCTTGCAGATCATAACCACAAAATGCACTAAAATTATTGTAGGTAACTTTAGTTACTAATGCTAACATATTATTTTATAACTATTTCTAATGAAAAAGATTTTGATGGTTTTTACCAAGAGGTGTTTACATTAGATTATTGCAATGGGTTTCTGCACCACTCTACTTGTCTATATGATATTTTTCCCGTATGATGCCAACACTGAGACAAATTAAAATATAATTGTATACCAAATAATTCTTCATTGTAATCATAACCTAACAAATTATATTTAGCCATTACTTGCTAATGATTTCACATTTACATTTAAACATCTATTTTACTACTATTTTCATTCACTTTTTTATCTTTTCTCTTAATTTATTTCAGCAAAACACTTTTTTTATGATATGAAATTTAAAAGTTACAGCTGTTTGAAAACCTTTACAGTTGTTTTATTGTTTCTCCTAATTCATTTGAACTGCACAAAAAGTACTTTTCCCATGAGAGGGAGTTTAAAAGTTAGAATGGCTCATGTTGTTATATGTTAAATAAAAATACATTTTCTGTCCAAAGACTGTTTCATTACCCGGGCAATGCCAGGCATTCATCTAGTATATGAATAAAATCTGAGCAGAGTGCTCAATGATAAGTAGAAATAGGTTAAAAAAATATATATACACACATATATATATTAACTTGCTCTGATTTCATCATGGAGCGCTCTGCTCAGATCTTACGCTTTTATTCATATATAAATATAAGCTACAGTATTTATATATATATATATATAGTTTATATATAGTTTATTCACATATTATATTTAAGTATTAGGCTACATACATATGTATATATATTTAATTATATATAATTATACATATATAATTATATATATATAACACATTTGTTCACTAGCTGTAACCTTTCCACATTATACCGTAAACCTGTATTTGAATGCCACCTTTATTTGAACACCACCTCTATTTGAGTACCACCATGGGACAAGAGTTTAAAAACAAAGCGGCATAATTTAATTGAACATCACCTCTAATAAAGCACCACTTTAAGGGCAGATTTCAAAATAGAGCATCATGTTAGACAAATAAAGGTTGTATAGTAACTTTGTGTTCCACAATGGAATGCATTCATAATATATCAAAAGAGCATGTGAACCATGTTCATTTTTATTTAATACTTTACTACTTCTTATGTCTTAAAACCTTTTAATAATCATCCAGACCCTAAAACAATATTTATAACGCCTAATAAATAGCGGTTTTAGGCTCAGTACTCTAATCAATAAGAATAGTATCAATCAGGAGAGTGTCAAATCAATCTTCTCAAGTACTATTATAAACACATTAAAAGTTTAATCACTGAATTGGATCCAACAGTCTGCTTAAATCGTTGTGTTAATAAACAATTGTTTGTGTACATATCTTTACCACTTATATAGACAAAAACACAAATATGAAGCCTTCTTAATACCGAGGGCGATTTTTACTTTGTACCTTACTAAATGTTCTTCCAGTTGATCAAAATCAATCTGTTCCTGATTAAATGCATGAATGAATTCCTTGGAGACTTTTCCTTTTAAAATATAGTAACATCAATTAACATCAGCATATTACCATCTAAACTTTGAATTAATAATATTCTGAATAATTTTTAGTTAATAATGATACATTTAGCTTTGATAGGTGAGAATTATTTTCCTAATCACTATTTTTTGAAGTAGAGATACATTTATTTTGCAGTGTCATATTAACTCTTAAAAACTTAGGCTTTATACAAAGATCTGAATATGCTGTCTTGTATTCAGAACTGTTTTTATGAGAAAAGCTATTTGTGACCTTATTCACCAAATAAACAGAACTTTTTGCACTCATCTTGGTTAACAGTAATCATAACTGTCTTTGTCATACAGACAAGAATAAGAAGAATAGACAAAGAATAAGAATTGATTTTATTATTTTGTTCATTAGTCTGAACTGAGAGACAGTAAACACTCTATCCTAGAGCTTTTTTGTCACTGCATTTCCATTAACCGTTTTATGACCATATCTAAGGAGAATTTCTTAGCGAAGATTAATAGTTAATAATGTCAAATTATCGTTCATTGGTTTTTTCCTATTGAGACAAATGCGAACTAAGGATGTGAGTCATGTAAACTGTTTTTATGTTGCTCAGCTTCAGACTGATATCAATAGTCAGACTAAGAACTTTACAATTGTTTTTGTTTTAATCAGATGTAGATTGTCGATTGTCTTGTAGATTGTTTTATGTTAGAATCGATAATGTCAGCTCTCACCCTCGTCACCTTCATAGGTTTATTCCTACTGCTTAGCTATATCATGTTGTATGGCGAAACATATCTGTGATGTAATCTGACAGCTTGTTGCTCAACCACCAAGTCTATACAATAACACTGCATTAGAAGATCTAAACACATTGCATCATCCTTAAAACTCTTTCTGAAAGTAAAATGAAATTACGGTCATAAAAACATTAAACTTGTAACTAAACAAGGTAAACTTTTTGTTAAATACATTATCTAAAATAAGGTAGTGTAATTTATGTAGGTCAGCTTCTTTGTAATGGTAGAAAACACTAACAACAACCCTGACTCTTCTCAGCATCACAAACATATACACTTTTAAGTGATTTAGAGGTGACTTCATGTGTTCAATATTTAAAATATACCATACATGGAAGTTTTTTAACTACGTAAATTTACAAAAAGCTATCATCTTCAAAGCTGCGTATTTCTTATGTGTTTTGAAGCTATGTGTCGATATAAATAGTGTATGAATTGAAGTGTATGAATCATATGCTGTATATGATATGCTGTATATACATGTATATATCTTATATCTACATATATATTTCTCAAAGTCCGTATATCTGTCTGTTGGAAATCCGGCTATAGCTATTATTAGAACAGCTGAGCTGGACAACAATGCAGACTCAAATTCATGGAATTTCATGGAAATTCATGGAATTCTTACTGTCATTGGAAACCTAACCTTATTAACTAGCTTAGTGGAGTTTCCATTGGCAATATGCCAGGCTACTGTTGAAAGGTACAGCTTGAAAGGTACAGTTGTTTGACAAAGTTTTAAAACCTTTACAGTTGTTTTTATTTCTCTCTTAATTTATTTCAACTACACGACACACTTCTCCCATGATATGTAGTTTGAAAGTTATAATGGCAATTGTTGTTATATGTTAAATACAAATCAATTTTCTGTCCAAAGACTCTTCTATAACACGGGCAACGCCGGATGGCACAGCTAGTATATATATATATATATATATATATATATATATATATATATATATATATATATATATGTATATAGATATATATATACATTAACTTGCTCTGATTCCGCCATTGAGCACTCCGCTTGGAATTTACGCGTTTATTCATGTAAACTATTTATATATATGTAAATATAAGCTATTTATATATATAGCTTAAGCATATATCATAAATAACTATTTTATACATATGTACATATATGTGTAATTATCTATAAATTTGTATATATAGCTATATAAATTTAATTATATACATTTAATTATATATAATTATATATATAATTAAATATACTAGAAATTCCACTGTCATACAGCCCACGACCAAAGTGATATTGGAAAAAGAAAGGGTACTGATGGTTGAGAAATGCAATATTAGCAGTCAAATAGGATAACTGCAATGGTAGCTGTAATGTACTGGGTGTGGGTGTTATTATATACAACAAATAGCAATAATGAAAGAAAAAGATTATATGTTTATATCTCTCTTGCAAAAAGAGAAATGCAATATTGGCCAATATTAGAAGTAAAATGCACTGATATTATTAGAAAAACCAATATTATTTATATAGTAATAATATAAAACCAAAGCACAATTTTTTTACATTTCAAAATGGCATAGCTAACAATATCACGAAATTGTGATATTTATATAGAGTTTTAAAAAATCTGTACTACGTAGTCATTGTTCCGTAGTTATCCAAACTTGTAATTAATTATTGTAATAATCTCATAAGAAACGTTAAAAAATTACCATCGTCATTTGATTTACTGACACTGCGTTGGACATCAGTTAGAATGCGAAAGTATTCAAATATGTCGGCAAATGAAATTGAAAATGAAAAAATTGAAACCGGCAAGAATGAAACGATTTCTGTACTCCTATGTTAATTGCCGAAACCTTCGGCAATTCGACAATGCTATAGACTGGTGAAAAATGCACGTTTTTTTTGTGAAACACGCAAGACTTTATTGTTCTATTCTCTGTCGCCCGGCGTTTCAATTTCCGGTCTTAACTTTTATTAATCCAAGCTTTTCAAGCATTTTGTGGCAACTTTCGTCCAAAAAAATCAGTCTATTTGTGTAGAATACGATCAGATGGGTTAGTTTTAGGAATTTGTGGTAACCTTTCAAAGGCTTGGTAACATATTTAAATAGGTTTATACGCGTTTTGTATCATTATTATACTGAAACGACTTTACAGTAAAATAGTTAAATTTGTTAATAGGATTTCGTTGCAAGGGTTTGGTGACGGCCGTTAACGGATAATTTTTCGGGAGTTGTGTGCACATGTGCATTTATCATAATTCTCCCAATCAATTGTTTCACTCTGGTTTGGTCGTGGGATAAAACATTTTTTCACTAGCTGTAACCTTTCCACAATATACCGTAAAACCTTTATTTGAATGTCACCTTTATTTGAACACCACCTCTATTTGAGCACCATCATTAGACAAGAGTTGAAGAACAGAGCAACATCATTAAATTGAACACCACCTTTAATAAAGGGCCACTCCAAGGGCAGGGTTGCAAAATAAATCAACATTGTGTACAAATAAGGGTTTTATGGTAACTTTGTGTCCTACAAGGAAATGCAATCATGGTATACCAAGAAGAACATGGTAAACCATGTTAAACCATGTTCTTCTTCTTTTTTTAATACTTTATTGCTTATTTTGTACTAAAACCTTCTCACCATCATCTAGACCCTAAACAAAAAAAGTATTTTTGGCCAACACACAGATTTATAAAACCTAATAAATAGCGGTTTTTAGGTCCAGTACTCTAATCAACCAGGAGAGTATCAAATCAATCCGTTAAAGTACCATTGCGAACTCACTAAAAATTCAATAACTGGGTTGACCTGTTCAGTCTGCTTAAATCATGGTGTTGATAAACATTTGTTTGCGCACATACCTTTACCAATTATTATATAGACAAAAACACAAATATAAAGCCTTCTTCATACTGAGGGCATTTTGTATTTTGTACCTTATTAAATGTTGTTCCAGTTGATCAAAATCAATCGATTCCTGATCAGCCCCATGGATCTCTCCCTTGGAGACTTTTCCTTCTAAAATATTTTAAAATCAATTAACATCAGCATAATACTATCCAAACTTTAACGTAATAAAACTCTGAATAATTTTTAGTTAATAATACATTTAGCTTTACTATGTGAGAATTATTTTCCTAATTATGAATTTTTTAAGTTAATGGGCACTCATTTTGCAGTGTCATACTAGCTCTCTAAAATTAGATTGTACACGTAGGTCTGGATATTCTATTTTGTATTCGGAACTGTTTTTATGAGAGAAGTTACCTGTGAGTTTTTTTGTTTTTTTACAGACCATGGAATACTGACCAAGCATGTAAATTTCTCACCTAAAAAAGTGATTTTTTGCACTCACTCTGGTTTAACAGTAATCATGGCCGTCTTTGTCATACAGACAAGAATAAGAAGGAGAATAGATAAAGAATAAGAATTTTCTTCATAATGGCTGAACTGAGAGACAGTAAACACTTTACCATAGAACCTTTTTGTTGCTGCATTTTTCATTGAACATATTATTACCATATCTAAGGGAAATTACTCAGCAAAGATAGATAATCAATGCCAAATTAACATTCATTGTCTTTTTCCTATTGAGACAAATGCGAGCCAAGACCTGAATCATGTAAACTGTTGTTAGGTTGCTTGGCTGCTAACTGGTATCGATAGTCAAACTAAAAGATTTACGATAGTTTTTGTTTGAACAAGATGTTTTGCTTGTAGATCATTTTATGTCAGAATCGATATTGTTGGTTCTCACCGGCATAGGGGTTATTCCTATGGCTTAGTTTTATCAGGTTGAATGGCAAAGCATATCTGTGATGTAATCTGACAGCTTGTTGCTCAACTACCAAGTCTATACAATAATACTGCATAAGAAGACCTAAACGCATTGCATCATCCTCAAAACTCTCTCTGAAAGTGGGCAAATGTTTGGCTTTTCTCTTTTGGTTACAGGAAATGAAATTATGGTCATAAATACATTAAATTTTTCACTAAACAAGATAAACTTTTGATTAAGTACATTCTCTAAAATATCGTAGTGTAATATAGGTCAATTTTTTTGTAGTGGTAAAAAAAGCTAACAATGGATAGGAATTTTTTAACGACAAATAATTTGAATTATTCATCGATATGCTATGAATTTAATTTGAATTTGAATTGTTTAATTTAAAATGTACGCTCCTTCAGATTTTATTTTTCTTTCAGCAATACAAAAATATGACTACATGTATTGGCATTTATAATTCCCAATTACTAGTTACTAGTTACCGAAATCTTGCAAAAACTACCTTTTCATAGTAAATTAGGCAAATCATGAGAAAAATAAGCTACTTTAAAGGTCTCTGCATGAAAATGCAGAGACCTTCAAGATAGCTTCATTTCAGGTACCTTTGAGATGTTTTAAATAAATGCATCTCAAAATGAAGCATTTATTTAAAGTAATATAAATTCCAGTTTAAGGCAGTCATAAGTATATTTATTTGCTAGATGGTAGAAAGAGCAGAAGGAGAGTTCCTGAAATCCCTAATTTGCTCAGACTGCCAAGCTGCCATTGGTCAGTTTCAAACATCTTTAATAGGATTAAATTTGGGCTAAATAATATGTAAGAAAAAGTGTTGTAGAGGAGAACTAGAACTCAGTGAATTCATGATATTTTAGCACTTTTTAGCAAGTTTATCACTGGCTGTGCACTCGGTCTGCAGTCTGTTTCCAGTTGCTCACTAAAGACTAAAGCTACATGATCCCTATATTATAACTACTTAAAAGGGCAAATAGAGACTTAACATTATGCAATGTAACCAAGCCAAAAACTATACTTATACCTCAAGAAGAAGACGGAGACATCAAAAGACGTTTCTTAGAACATTTATTCCAATTTATTAATATAAGGACACCACGGAACACTGATAGAGACTTTTATTAGACATTTACTGACTCACCATATCAAATTATAATTCAACATCATTATCTCGAGACACATTTGCTTAAACCGTTATTCTTTCTTAAAACTGTGTGTTTATTGACCTAGCTCTATCATGGTTAATGGTTGGAGTCCTTGCGGTACACTTTATTCGTGTATTATTATTATTATTATTATTGTTGAAATAAAGTTTGTAAAACGATTGCACTCATTGCCTCATAGGAACTACAGACCCTCTCCCCTCCACGCCATGCACAGCAACCTACTCACAAAAAATTGCAAGCAACTATCCTAGTTCTACATTGTTATGTTATGAGTCAATTTTATGGCTTAATTTAAACAAATCAAAATTAATGGAAAGCTGACCTTTCGATGCTGTCTTTAATGCATTTTAAACAAAAAAGTCATTTTAAACCTCAACTCTAAAATCAAATTTTTATACAAAAACAAAAGCCTAGGTTAATCAAGTGTATTTAGCTTTGAAATGAAAATTATACATAGACCAAGTGAAATTCTTGTCACAAAACTTTCTCATGCTAGAAAATTTTGCAATACTTTTAATGTAGCTGCTTACCAGGATATTTACATAAGACTATTATTAGTGTTTTATTCATATAGAAATCAGTAGATTAATATGACTCTTGAGCTCTCTATAGAGACTCCTACTGTGATATAGATAGGATATCCATTGCTTGTATTAACAATTATTATTATATTATCTATATTATTACCTCTATGACTTTGGTGATCTGCCGAAGAGTCTTCAGCTGTGACATCAAGCGAGTTCCACAATGGCACGGGTTCTGACAATCCATTGCAGGGTGAAGATGTTATCTCAAAATCAGCAATATATGGTTCTTCTGTCTGTTTTGTTGCCTGCCGTGATTTCCCTGAGCCCAGCCGTTCACCACTGATACTAGACTCCACAGCTTGCTACAAAAATTATATATAGACAATAAGACAATGAGAATTAGCAAAATTATAGACATATTCAGTAATGAATTTTAGTCATATTTATATATATATACAGCCAGATATAGCCGAAATCTATTTTGGCTGCACATGGTAAAATAGTTTTAACCATTGTATGATGTGTCTAGATGAGTGCTTTTAACTCTGTTGTTATGCTGCCAGCTTGTCCAAAGCACAATCTACATGTACAATAAATGGCGGTTCAATATACTGTTCAATATACTTTATATATGATTAAATCGTTTAAATCATTGATGCTGAATCAATATTGCAATCAGTATACACAGTGTTTCAAATGGTCTTTTACTTGCCCTATGCATAGGCCAATACAAATGTATTATACAGTGTGTCATGCCTTTTGAACTTGACTATTCATCATAGGGTAAGTGTGTAAAGATGCACTTAATATTACCCTTTGAATATTTATTCTGGTATCACAAAGTAAATTAGTGTAATGCACCTTCTTGCACTACACTAATTATAATTCACTACACATAAATATCAATTCAAGAAACATCCTTGTTATTCCGTACACAATGACTGTGTGAGGGCGATCAACAACTTCAGCAGGAGGTTAGAGTCTAACAGTTTTGAAAGTATGCATAAATTAGGTATTATAATAAAGGGTGTCAGGCTGGCTTAGTGGTATCATCTTTGACTATCAACCATGGGGTTGGTGGTTCAAGCCCTGCTTAATGCCAATCTGACAAAAAGCTCTCAGCAAGCTTTCAACCCTAAATTGCTGGGTCTTTGGGATCTAGACCTTAACTTGGAGACCACTCAAGGTAGTTTATAAAAACCTACAGTAGTCCTGGTGGTGTGTTTTTCTACTAGAGAACACTACCAAGCATTGTCACTACATGACAGAAGCATGCCATTATTGTTATTATATTATAATAATAGTATAATAATATAAATAGATAATATAAATATTCATCATAAAGTAAGCAATAGAAAATAAACCGGCATAAAGTTTGTTGAACAATAAAAACATTAATATAATTTCATTACTTTATATGCGATGAAATCTGCTATTGAATATGATGAGATAACACTAAACTAGTTTAAATAAGCCTGTAATCCAGTTTTAAGGAAAAAACTTTTGATATAAACTAACCCTGAAATGTTTAAACTGGACAGTTGCAAGCACATCATACACATTATTTTTAGTTCAAATGGTTTTCAAACTGTGCTTTCATAACCAAATGAAATTATTTAAACCAAAAATAGCCCATCTAAACAAGCTACAGGGCTGTTAAAAATTATGAGACCACTTCATGTTTTAAAAGACATTTGCTGCAGCAAATGTCTTGCTAGCTTGTGGTGGTTTCCAGCAAATTTAAGGCAGTAAAACATTGCTACCATGGTAGCAATGTTTTACTGCCTTAAATTTCCTGGAAACCACCACAAGCTATATACCATCAAATACAGAATCGTTAATGTTTAATATGGAATGAGCTTCAACAAACAGAATTTGAAAAAATTTTTCAATGAAAGTTCATATGCAACTGACTTTGACAAAAATCAAAAGATAGCCTGGTTATTTGCTTACAGTTTTTCAACTAATCAATTTTGTGATAACCTACTATTGCAGCATAATGTGAACAACTCTTCTAATAATTGGTGACCCTGAAAAAGGCCAGTGGGTGTGTGTAAAGTGATTTGTGATCAGGCACTAAAAATATATCGTGATGACACTAATACTATTGGTTTTGCTAACAGGCGAACCTGGAAGGCTTTTGCCTTATTTTGCTAGAGCAAGGAGGAATTTCAGCACTTAATGATGCACAATATGTGGTAATTAAATAGATTCCCACCGCTTCACATTAACATCAGCAAGAGTACCATAAGGAACAGAGACATGAATTATTAGGTGGTCTCAGATTTACTGATAGCACTGTAACTTGCCAAAGCAGATCGGTGGATTCAATTAAAAATTGTAAACATTATGTGGTAAAGCTTACGGTGAACTGTTCACAAACTTAGCATATTGAGAGTTGTTTACTCTGTTCAACAAAGTAAGACAACTCTAGTAAACCACTGAAGTATGTTTTAACCTTAGGTTCTTGACAAGGTAAAGATTTAAGAGTCAATTTTTTTTCTTGTGCAATAATTATTTAATAGAACTAATAAAAAATGTTGGTTTTTATAAAAGTATCATGATGGCATTTAGACACCCAATCCAGGCTCTAAGATTTGAACACAGACTCCATGGCTCATGCATGGTGTCTCCTCCCAGTGGCTTGTCTGAAATCTTACTGTTTTATTCTGATTATATAATGAACATTTACAAACAGAGGGACTCTGTATTAAGGTGAGTTTTGTATTAAAAATACAGCTCTATGGTTGTTCCTCTAGCTTTCTCTCTCTCCCTCTCTAAAAACTATGTTTTGTTAGAACATATGTAGGTAACTATGGGTCTCACCCACTCCCTATAATATGACAATTCTTTGCAGGTTTTAACAGTGGTTGTCCATTGCCTTCTCTCGGGTGTTTTTATATAGACACTGCCGCTAGCTACCTGGCCTTTGGCTCGCAAAAGAGCTCCATCTTTTGTCAGGTTTTGTTTTTTAGTCCTGCAGGGTTGCTAGCCACCCTCCTCGTCCACGCTGGAGTGCAGATGAGGGATCCAGTTTGGTCGCTGATGACCTGATTTAGCAAATAGCAATTGTAGTTAGATGCCCTTCCTAATACAACCACTGATTCTTATGTGACCCAAACGACTAGATCTACTGGTCTCATGTCTTTTGCCGTACGGAGGTAAATTTAGACTGGGGCATTCGTAGTCATACAGCATGTTGCTATCAATAAAGTATTCTCTGCTTCAATCTTGTCTCTTCATTTTCTATCAATATGAGTCTCAGTATTTGCTTTTGTTTAACCCCGGGTGCAGTTATAACAATTAAAATATAGCAATGAAAAATCTGCACGGTACCAAATTTGATCAAGAGGTGGAAAACTTAACCATTGAGCTACATGAAATACAATGGATATATTGCGAGCTTAACGCATTGGTCATTATTACGGTCATGACAAAAAACGAATAACTTTTTAAAATACAACTTAAAAATTATTTTATGTAAGCGAGCGTGTTGCTTGTTTTATAAATTATTCATAATAAAAGTTATATTTTTTCATAAAATTCTCATATGAAAAGTCAAAAATGTCTATTTTTTATAAAGCCACATAACGCACAACCTGTCTGTGACAAAGGGTTAATCAGTAATCTGATATGAATTTTTCGTTAAACAGTTTTTGCAACGTAAAGAGGTTAAATTTTGATTACACGCAAATTTAAAGGTTGACTTGCAACAAAATTTACATTAGAGTTACTTGATATCAAAAGATTCACTATGTCTTACTCTGTTGTGTTGTAGGTGCCAAATATGTGGGAATGTGATTACAAGCTCTTAAAAGCTCAAAAACGAACAGAAATTTGCAGCCGCACAAGATCGCAGCAGTTTGGACTCTCTTTCCAAAACATCTTAAATGTGACGTAGTTGTGGGAGATGGTTTCTGTTTACACTTTCATGCAACCTTATTCATAGAAATATTTTCACAAATATACTTCACGCATTCCATAAAACCATTTCTATTGTTCTTACGCGTCTGTTTTATCGTCATTGTAATGCTGTCACTTTTAGCAGTGATATCTTATAACTTATCATAAAAATTCATTTAATTTTTTAATCGTACCTCGAAGGAGTACATATCATTGTCTGATAATCAATACGAGCCTGTTGGTTGCCTGTGACAATCGAAAAGTGCTGCAAAAACTATTTGTGAAGTATTGGGTCACATGATCAGATTACGACTTGACGATTAGATCAAGCCGAAACAAAATTTTAAAGTAGCGAGCATCTATATTTGACACGGGGTCTTCGGTAAAACCCGAAGTGTTTTTCCTAAGCTAGTGCTACGATAAGTTTTATATTGAGCTTTTTATTGGCCTTTTAATTGACGTGAGAACATCATGTGATAAGACAATACCCAAACTGTAATGACTACGTCAGAGAAATAAACAGATTCCAATCTACGTCAGCTTGTCGTTTTTGAGTTTTTAAGAGCTTGTAATCACATTTCCACATATTTGGCACCTACAATACAACAGAGTAAGACATGGTGAATCTTTTGATACCAAATAACTGTAATGTGAATTTTGTTGCCAGTCAACCTTTAAAGTGTTTGCTTGGGGCTGGTAATTAGCACTGCTGACCAGCATGCATAACAATTATTAAGTTTGCCCAGAAAAGATTATTGTTTTAGTAAAGGCTTTAGTAAAGATCTACTTGTCAAGGTAAGTTACTCAAAGTCATTAGGTAATTATTCCATTACCCATGCTATGCCGATCATTTGGCTAGTATTACAATAAAGAAAGTTTTTACAAGTATTCTATGCTTGGTTTGTAACCTTAGATATAAGGGATATACCTGAGTCAAAGATGCACATTTCTTTTATGATTCTCTATAGTCTGCACATTTAGAAATTTAAATCGAATAATAAAATCGGCAAAAAAGAAACGATCACCTTTCAGTACTTCTACATTGATTACAAAAACCTTCGGCAATTGGACAATGCCATAGACTGGTGAAATGTGCACGTTTTTCTCGTGAGATGCGCACGGCTTAATAATTCTACTATCTGTCGCACGGCTTTATTGGCGTTTTGTTTGCCAGTCTCAATTTTGATTAAAAAAAGCTTGTCAGGTTTTAATGGCGATTTTAGGCCAAATTAATCTGTCTAGTTTTGTATTATCCGATCAGATGGGTAAGTTTTAGGATATTGTCTCAACTTTTCAAAGACTTGGTAACATATTTAAATATGTTTATATGTGTTTTGTATTATTATTATACTTAAACAACTCTACACAAAAATGGTTAAATTTTGTGATAGGATTTCGGTACAAGGGTTTGGTTACAACTGTTGACGGATAATTTTTCGGGAGTAGTGTGCGCATATGCATTTATCACAAAGCTCCCAAACACTCGCTTCGCTCGTGTTTGGTCGTGGGACAAGGCATCAAAAAGAATTAATTTTAACGCAATGACATGACCTAACTGCTATGAGTTGTTCCTTGCTCGAAGTAGACAGTCACCTACCGGTTTATGGCTTTCAAATATATTCATATATTAACATTTTTAATGTTTTACTTGCATTGCCTAACTGAGTCCTTGATTTTCTGTAATAGCTTTGCCTTAAATTCTATCAGCTTTATGCATCTAAACTCTACTCTTAA
The DNA here is from genome assembly GCF_963576615.1 of Watersipora subatra. Classification (NCBI taxonomy): domain Eukaryota; kingdom Metazoa; phylum Bryozoa; class Gymnolaemata; order Cheilostomatida; family Watersiporidae; genus Watersipora; species Watersipora subatra. The sequence continues at coordinate 58,391,045 of NC_088716.1, read as the reverse complement.
TAAGACATTATTAATATTAATCTTTACTATTAATGTTATTAATGATTGTCCAAAGCTGTGGTTGGAGGTGGGAGAAAAAGATTGTATCAAGTGGGATTTAATCTCATGCCCTTCAACTTGCTATATCAAACCTCTAACAATTGCCCTAATCAACTATATCTCAGTGCCTATTTTAGAATAATTGTATAGAACAACTATTGCCAAATGGCGGATCCAGATCTTTCTAGCCTTATCAGTGAATCTTTAAAGTTGGCGGTCAAAAGAATTTTTGAAATGTTTATTCTAAAATTTCATCAAAAAAACTTTTTTGAAATTTATTTTGGTCATTGATTTGGTCATCACCTGTGAACTTGGATGAGTACCCAATAACTACTAGGCTAGCTAGAAGACTACATACTTGCTTTGCCTCAACTTACCTATGTGGATCATTGTTTTCAGCAATGAATTTTGTGAAAAACAACCATAGAACACGATTTACAAATACTTTTTTTCATGAACTTGTAAGAGTTACTTTAGGTAGCAAGAAACTGTGTTTTAATAGTATTGTGAAGTCAAAGCCCACCCATAATTTTTCTCACTGATATCAGACATATTTATTACAGCACATTCATTCACTGATTTTTAGTCAAATTATGTATATTAACATATTTTTAAAATTGTGTTCGACGCCTTGTTTTAAGATATACACAAGTAGTTGCACACTTTTAATTAGTAAAAAAGAAAAAGGCGCATCTTCAGCTCATTTTGGATCTTTAATTAGTTAGATTTGGCTGTAGTGGATCATTGCCAAAATCATTTGGCCATCCCTGGTATAGACATTTATTCTCAATTCTATATTGGCAGACTTGACAATCTTTTACCGATCTAAGGCTTGTAATTCTACGGGTCTGTTAGGATTCCAGAGTAGTAGTAATTATAAAGTGAGGCATCATGCCATTACACCCACTCAAGATGAACTTACAAAAATTTTTTGTGGATTTTCTCAGAAAGTATCTTTATTCTTTTATCAATTGCGATTGTTTTTGATGTTTGAGGTGAGCTGACAGCCAGGATGCTTCAAGATAAAGATTGACAAAACTTGATTGCGTTGCAAACGCTTCGCAGTTAAAACTGGATTTCTTAAAGTTGCGGACATAGATGGGCCTTTGGGATGCCATTACAGACCATAACAGCACTGAGTACCAGCCCAGCTCGCATATTATCTTCCAAGTCTAAATTGCCGGCACTGGTCTCCACTATCCTCTGTCAATAGTACAAGATCCCTGCCTGTCGCGCTGCGTTAGAAAGTCTACAAGTTCGCACTCCATTGTTGTCAGAGAGCTAGGCTAATCATTATTTACAGCTAGCGTTATTCGCTTTTTGATAGACATATCAAAGTTTATATAAATTTCATGTTTGCTTTCGGTATTGATCAAACACTGTCAAAGCGTTGCTTGATTGATAGTGTTTAAACTGTTAACAGAGAATTCATTTGTGTCTTTAACAACACGCGATAGGAACTTGAATACGAAGGGGAGGTATGCATTGTTTGAAGCCTTTATATTATTTAATCCAAACTGCATTTTAGTTACTCACCCAGCCGTGGACCGTACGGGGCGAACACCCAAGCCTCCACACTGGTAGTAGAAAGTTTTTCTAACATTTCGAGTTAAGCTTTGCACACACAGTTGTTACTGTTGAGGAGTGCTTTATAATTCATACTTGTTTTGCTAGTTTTTGAGGATAACCATTAGGTACCATAGTTGGTAAGTCACCCTTTATGTCATCTCTTGTCAACAACAGTTAAGCCTTAAGTCTACTTGTTGTGTGTGTTATTGTTAAGTTCTAGTAACCTGTCAAAGGAGTTTCAAGTACACAAGTATTACCGGTAGATATAGGGTCTGGCTACACTCAGATTATATAATACTAGTACACATGCTAGTTGTGCACTGTGAGAGATCGTCATGAGTGGTCACCACTCGCATAATTATCTAGTGAAGTGTTTAGGTAACCGTGTGGTGTAGTGGTAGCAATCTTGGTTTTGAATCTAACACCCTGGGTCTGATTCCCTCGCGGGCAATCTTTTTCCTAACATTCCTAACATGGCTTTGGGCAGACAGACAGATGGCGACTGCGGTTATATAGTACAGGGTCTTGTATGCTCTTGTATAGTACACTCTAGTAAAGTAAAGATTATACAAATGTATAAGGTAATCTCCAAATATTGTATTTTAGCTATATTTGCATTTGCAAGGTTCCACTTTGTTGACCACTTAGGGATATTGTCTGTGTAACAACAAAGTGGTAAAAGTCGTAAAATGGCTGATATATGTATATAAATTTTAGTCAATTGATTATTTGATGTGCTTCTTAACATTTCTAGGATTTTTGCCAGCAACAAGAATCTTCTAATTTTCATTGCGGTTGGTTCAGTTATCTCCCTCTTTTCATACTTGGTGCTTTCAGGTTTATTGCTTTAGCTTATGTCAGTTTTCTTCAAAAACTTGTTAATCAGTCTTCAGCCACTAAATGTGTCAGTTGATGGCATCATCAATAATATACTTTATATGTCAATTATCGTATGTTGGTTTCTACTGAGATCAGTTTCAAATGCATGTATGGCCAATGTGGCAGCTAAAACACAATTGTGTTCGTCACTGGGACATTCCTGCATTCTCTTGATACTTCTTAAAGTCGTCATTTCCGCATTTTGATAGTGCTAATCAGGACCGTCTGTATATTTCTAGTTAGTATCCGTTTGAAATATAAATCCTAGTTTATTCAGTGTTTAATAGATTCTTTTTCATGTCAAGTTTATTTCTCAGAACATAATTTTCGAAATTCCTTCGCATTAAGCAAACACTTTTTCGTGCTCTATCAAGTCATTCTGTGTGCATATCTGTCTGCCCGTTCGTTTATGAGCTTTTTATAATTATGCAACTACTCACTTTTTGTATACACACAGCTATCTATCTACCTGCCTATTGTACAGTGGAAAAGAGTAACTTCCACCTCCACATTCCTTTGGAGTTCTGCTTAAAAAACTCTTATAAGCTTAATTACTTTTTGTTCTTTTTTGTTGATAAAAACATTTTATCACCTAAAGAGTAATTGTGTCAAATATGTATTTATTTAAGCTACTCACAGTAATACTTGCAGGTACAGTAAATTTTCCTGTTCAGGATTTTATTAGATTTCAGATTTTTCTTCTTGTCTTTCCCTCTCTCCCTTTCCCTCTCTCTATCTCTCTCTCTCTCCTCTCTCGCCTCTCTCTCCTCTCTCTCCTCTCTCTCCTCTCTCTCGTCTCTCTCCTCTCTCTCCTCTCTCTCTCTTCTCTCTCCTCTCTCTCCTCTTTCTTCTCTCTCTCCTCTCTCTCCTCTCTCTCTCCTCTCTCTCTCCTCTCTCTCCTCTCTTTCCTCGCTCCCCTCTCTCTCTCCCTCTCCCTTTCTCCCTCTTTCCTTTTCTCCCTTTCTCCCTCTTTCCTTCTCTCCCTCTTTCTCTTCTTCCTCTCTCTTTCTCTTCCTCTCTATTCTTTTTTTTTCTTTTCCTCTTTTTTTCCTATCTTCTCTCTTCTCTCACTCCCCTCCTTTATCTCTCCCTCTTTTAACCTTTTCCCTCTCTCTTCCCTCTCTCTCTCTATTGGCATTATATGCTAGTTTAGAAATATAATGCTTGCCACAAAGCGATATGTAAGTCTGACCATAGTAACACTTTATCATTAAAATTTTGTATAGCATCACCTAAATACAAATTATAAATGAACAAACATTTAGCAAGCAAACAAAGCTATTACAAGAAGACATGTTGATGGAGTGTATTTGTTAACCATTCAGTACACTTCTTGAAATGTCACAATAATTTTTCAATGTAGGCCTACATGTACATTGAAGATCTGTACCGTACATCCAGCCAGACCATAGATCTACAAAGAAAATATGGGCCTTTATCTCACAGGCTTAATTATTTTATATATTTCCTTTGGCCAATTTGGTGACTAGCAACTGCATTTGCTAATCTACTAAAAAGTCTGCCAGAATCTTTGAAGCTTTATTGACCAAGATGATGTAAAATAAAAACACTTGATGTGAAATGTAAGGCGCAAGTAATCTACGTACGGTGGTGAACATAATATATGTACATACATGGAATATTTCTACCATTTTCTGTATTCGGAGTTGCGTACTGCTGCAACCATTCAAGCGAATCCTCCAATAAACTGGTTTGAATAGCATGCGCGATTACTAAACGTTTGTATTAGTCCCGCGGGTCCGCATGACCCGCCTATATGCAGTGCGGTTACGCTTACGTTTGGTGGTTTTGCTTTCCGTTGGCAAAGAGATTAAAATATGGCAGGGTAGTGCAGGTGTTTTGCATAGAAACCTGTTTGTATAAGTAGCGTTAATTTAAACAGCTGGTCATTCTTGGTGCATATATGATGAACACGTATGATCTGGGCTTTGACAGACTCTCTCAAACGGAAGAATGGGTTTTAGGTGGGTTGATCTGAGCGATGATTAACGTCGTGCTATGCTTCACGTAATTCGGGTCTGTAGTTATTAGTACAATCAATGAGATTTATGCCGCCACTAATAGGTAGGGTTACAATGAGAAAAGCTTTGATCATCAGTCACTGCGATACAGACGTCAATATTGCAATGTGTTGACCTTAAAAGTAGTGAATTGCTGTTTAAAATTTACCAACATCGGCGCGCTTCAAATATCGTTATATGGTTTAACGAGTTGGAAACTAATGTTGAACCTTGCCATGTGCCCTTAGCTTTTAGTTATTTTATTGGTGTATGCAGCAAATATAAAGACAAATACAACATTTTCATTTGTCTCTGGGAATCAAAAACGTAAAAATAGTTAGCATTGTTATAATTTCGATTATTAACTTTAAATTTCAATTGCGGTCTTCGTGGCAAAGGCTCACGCTAGCTTCTACTACAATATAAATCTATATGTAGGAACACAGCCTGTAACACGAATTGCAGTATCAGGGTGACACTATACACAAATGCCCGCTACAATACTTCCTCTTTATTTTGCCTCCAACTATACAAGTAGCTAGTTTTTACATTGCAAATATATTTTAGTAGCATGGCTATACTACATATAGCTCTACAAACTAGATTATACTCAGACTAAAGTATGAAAAAATAGTTGTGATGAATAATTCTTAGTGGTTGGTGTTGCATGGCAAGCTTACTGGGCTTGTCATTGACCTTGTAATCTGAATGCGGGCCAAGGTCCCTGTTTTATCGCTTCAACGCGTATTTACCACCCAAGATCAAAATTCAATACAAACTTTTGTTTGAAGTGTAAAAATATGCAGTAGTAATGAGTTGTTCTCTAAACTCATTAGCTTATTACCATTTTTTTATGTTGAAGCAGCCAAGCATGTCTTTAAGCAAATGTTTTCTTAGAGCTGATGTGAGCATGGCACATCAAGGTATTGGTTATAGCTGCTCAAGTGAGTTTGTATGCTTTTGATTTACTAACCATGCGGCATAAATTGGACAAAGCTTCGTTGCCTTATTGTTATATATGAAGGTGCAATATCTTAGGGTTACATTCCGAGATGCGATGTCCTATGGTTAAATGTTATACTGCAATATGCTAGAGTCGCACAGAGAGGCACATGGTTTCAGGTTCACTCGGTGAAGTACTATGCTCTACTGTTGCATTTAGAGGTGTTATGTTTTAGGGCTACACCTAAAAGTCTGATGTTCTAGGGCCACACCTAGAAGTCTGATGCTCTAGTGCTGGGAACAGAAGTATTATATCTTAAGGTCATCTCTGAGTTACATTCACAAATTTGGAATTACAGCTCTTAAAATCATAGGACGGATCTCTTCAAATAAATGCCCAGTTTTATCAAAAACCAACATTTCTCTCCTACGAGAGAAAATTTGTACCTCATTTGGTAGGATAGTCAAAGAGAAGCCAGACAGTTATCATGCTGGCAATACAAAGCATAGTTATAAGCTGTCAATTAATATTTTTTTATTATTACTGGCCTTTTGGTGACACTCTAGTTGAGCCAGAGAGTTGTTTTAATTTTGAGATATTTAATAAAAAGCATTTTAGCCTCCCATAATGCATGGATAGTTGTATTTGTTTACATGTGGTTAGATATTGAAACAGCTCTATAAATTATATGTGATGTATTATTTTTCAGAATCCCTGATGAACATGCACAACACTATTTTGACATTAAAACACAGTTAACATTTTTGATCTCAGGATTTATAATGTGCTGGCTTCAACGTTTTGTAGGGCCCATAAGTCATATATATTCCATCTCAGCTGCTATTGTCATAGCTGACATTTGATTGATTTTGGATGTCAAACAATTAAACATTTGTAGCCAATGTTATTACGAGGTTACAGTCAGCAATACGTAATCGGAGATGATGATAGCATTCTCAAGCAGTTTTTGAATTTTGTCTGAGCTAGTCTTCCAACAGGATTAGTACCTCTGTTTTACTATAAAAAACTGCTAGAAGCTTTTCTTATCTGCTCAGCCTGTGTGATTACTCGCATGATAGCATGATTACATGCATATCAAACATGCATATTAAACACTTCATATATTCTAATTCTGCATTTGCCAGTAGTTTGTTCACGTGTCACTCAGTTTCACTTGCCTACTTGAGTTAACTATTACATTTACCCTGTTACTATGTGTTCAGAATGTCATGTTTGCCGCTGAAGATTTGTGGAAGATTTTCTAGGTCGAGCTTATGGTAGCCGTGCATTGCAATGTAAGTTAGAGTATTAGCTAAAAGTCTTTCTGTCTTCTGAAATATTCACTTAGATACTAGATATGTATATTAGATTTAAATACTGCTGCTTAATTAGCGATGAGTTTTATTATTGTGTGAATTTTGCTTGTCAATCAATAGATAAAAGTTTTGAAAACATGGTAGCTCTTTATCTGATGTAAGAAAACTCCTAAACTGTTACATAAGGCCGTTTACTAACCAACCATGGTGATTAGCAGGGCTCCAGAGTCTGTATACCATTTGTTTTGTCTATATAGTTCAACCATTTGGTACTATTTTAAGGTTCACAAAGTCATGTATCAGAAGCGTTTCTAGAAAGGAATAAAGTGGACTCACTACTACATGAGCTAACATCAGATATTATGTCTTCTCCAAGTCTACAGTCCTCTCTCACTCAATATGAACAGCTCGTAAAGAAACAGCTGAGCTTTACAGAGGATGATGATACGGAGGCAGTGAATTCACACGCTGACCGGTGAGCCTTTGTTTGAGTATGCTGACTTGTATTAAAAGATCTTTTCTCAGCTAAAGATGGAAGATGCGATGGCAATTTTTATACTCATATTTATGTATTATTTTTAGACCTCATATTTATGTATGTGTAAACTGCAAGTTCAACAGACTTGTCAAGTTTTTAAACATCAAGTTGAAGCAACTATCATTATTGTTGAACTGGAAAATACTTGACCATTTCTCCAGATGTTTTTCAACTTGCTCAGTTCTGAGCTACTCTCTCTCACTCTCTCTCTCCCTCACTCTCTCCCTCACCCATTCTCTCCCTCTCTCACTCTCTTTCTCTCTCTCTTTCTCTCTCTCTCACTCTCCTTCTCATGCTCACTCTCCTTCTCTCTCTATCACTCTCTCCCTCTCACTCTCCTTCTCATGCTCCCTCTCACTCTCCTTCTCATGCTCCCTCTCTCTCTCCTCTCACTCTCCTTCTCAGTCTCACTCTCCCCCTCACTCTCACTCTCTCTCCTTCTCATGCTCTCTCTCACTCTCTCCCTCTCTCTCCCTCTCTCACTCTCTCTCCTTCTCATGCTCTCTCTCACTCTCCCCCTCACTCTCACTCTCTCTCCTTCTCATGCTCTTTCCCTCTCCTTTTCATGCTCTCTCTCTCTCTCACTCTCTCACACTCTTCCTCTCACTCTCCTTCTCTCTCTCACTCTCCCTCTCATGCTCCCTCTCACTTTTCTTCTCACTCTCCCTCTCTCTCTCACACTCCCGCCATTGAACAGGCTGATGACTAATAATTGAGGCGTAGAAATTTAGACCATTTTTGGAAACAATCAGAGTGTAAAAGTTTTGATGTTACAATGATAACAATACTTCAGTGTCTCAATTGAAGTGTTTATTCATCCAGCTGATCACAAAATAGAATTTGCTAGAAAATGCTGTTCAAGTCATCACTTTAAAATTCTGCAGAAATTTGTTTTCTTAATGCCGTGCAAACAATGCATTTCATGTATTTGATACCAAACATAGGCTAAATAAAGTTAGTGAGTCGTGTAAGTCTTTGTATGTTTGCTTCCTAATATAAATATATATCTTTTTTTATACATTTTATATATATATTGTATATGCCTATATATAATATGTTTGAATTGAGTTCGTTTCAATCTAGACAATTTGTAGTTTAAACAATCTCTCCACCTATTACTATCAGTTTAGAGTTTTTTTGTAGCATTAAAGGATAACCAACTATTTGTGCTTCACATTACGATTGTGCTATTTTGAAAGCCATCAGAAAAATTAAGTCCACTAAAATTGGCTGAAGCATTTGTTAAAATACTATTTAAATGTGATCGCTTTGAGCTTTTTAAATGCTGAATGTCTATAAGTTGTAGATCAAAACACCTTCTGTAGAAGTCCTCCCCTTATTGCACAAACATGCATAAGTTCATCTAAATAGTTTACAGATGTAGTCAAGCTGCAGTATTCACTAGTTCCACCTCTTTCACTGTTATACTTTTGCATACGCTTCATCTTCGTCATTCCGATAACGTATTTTCTATTATAAGCTCCCATTGAGTTTGAGCATTGTTTTATTGATGAGACTTGTAGGTCCTCCAACTCTAACTATTCAACCTCTGCTAGTTCTCATAATGTAGATATAAAGGCACTCAACGAGGTGAACCCAAAGCTGTTCTCTCACTAAAACAATATTTGGATATTAGTTCTATATATGCATGAAGGGATCTTTCTTTATTTGCTGTTGTATTGTTAACTCCACCTGAATAATCTGGAGCTCATTTGGTTCCAATGAAGGACAAATAGGTGAATGTAAAATACTAGTGTCTTTGAACACTTGCAGAAGGTATATTACCGACTCATTTGTATTTCTTCCTATGTTTGGCAATGATTTTAGGACGCTGTATTTTTCTCTAAACGTTATATTGAGGCAGACTATATTCGTGAGATCCGTTTGGTTTTTTGCCACTCATGCTTTGGTTTTCATGGTAGCCTGTGACATATTTTTAGAGAAGAAGGGGTGTTTGATAAGCCCCTGACCGAGGAGAGGCAGCAAGGGATGAGGGCAGTACAAAGTACACTCGAGCGACTCGACTCTAAACACGGAGTGCTCGAACGCCCCGCGAGCGCAGAGTGTGTGAGATATGCGAGTGATGAGAATGACTTTCTCAAGCGGTAAGTAATTGGTGTGTTGGTTGGTTTCAACTGTGAGGTAGTCAAGACATTCTGTTCAGGTAGATACAGATCAGTGTAACTGGCTGGGTGATATATTTGACTGTTTAGTCTAATTGCTGTGTAGTCTAGCTGATTGAGTCAAGCTGATTGGCTGGTTGAATGATTAAGGGGCCGAAGATGCCAAAATTTATTAATTTTTTCAAGTTTAAAAACTTTATTTATGTACCACTGTGTGCAGTAGAATGTGCTCTTTCAGAATTGTCCAGTTGGTTAGTTGGTTCAGCATTGTGGTTCGTCCAGTTGTGGGTGTAGCTCAGATGGTAGTGTGGTGTACTTGGATGATCTGACAAGGTTCTTATGATGATTTGTTTCTTGTCTTCTGTAGATGTCTATATGGTTCAAATGACTTTGTAATGCATATTGCTGCTTGGTTTAGATCAGGGATGTCAAACTCAATTGTATAAGGGGCAAAATTCAAAACACAATTTTGGTCACGGGCCGAACAGGATAAAAATTTATTGAACACACTAAAACTAAGTGTTTTTGGAACATAAATATGAATAAAAACAGGCAGGAATATCATTCTCAAACAAACTTTCTGTTAAATTGATGCGATAAGTACGCAGCAAGGCAGCTGAAGCATTGCATTATGGGATCAGTAGTTCTGTGCAGTATTATGTCATCAGTGCTTCATATCGATGGGCCATGAATTAAAATAATGTAAAATGATCCATAAGAGCCGGATGTGCACCCCTTACACCCCCCCCCCCCCCCGCCCAGCTTGCAGAAGACCATGAGTTTGGTTTAGATAGTTTCTGAAGTCATGGTAGTCATGTGGCTCATATGGCTTGACGCTTCTTGTGGCGCAAGAGCCGTGCTTTCATAGTGTTTGAGCTCCTTGAACTCTTGTCACTGGTCCATTTCTGTTTTTGTGTAATATGAGAGGTTTGAAATATCTCCATACAGACAAAAACACCATGCTTACCCACTGTTCTTCCACCTGTTTCTCACTCGGTTAATCGAAGTAATGAAGAACATATCTATGAACAACTGTAGCCCTTGTTACTACTGCAACATTAGCTTGTGGTCTGATTAGACTAAACTATTTATCATACAATATACATCATATAATTTCTTTTTAACCATTTTTGAGAAAATTTTTTTTAACTATTATAGAGGTATCGATGAAACTATGGATTTATTTAGCACTGTGGCAAATTGTTCTGTTCAAGACATGAACACAGCACTACTCAACAAATTACTAAACCATTCTGAGTGGAGGATTTTTCTTATTTCATTTATTATTTTGCTAACGGCAGCATTATATGATAGATTTATGATTTTTGAAGTTGTGCAAGATTTCGAAACATTGTATTTGTGTATGTATATTATGATTTTTTAGTTTTAATACTTTGTACTTTTTCAGACAAACAATTTTTATTTTGAATTGTGGTTTTCAATAAACATATCACAGCAGTATTCATAAGCCTACTGAAGGTCAGGCTATATGGAAAGCTGGTGTGAGCTTTATAGCAAGCTCAGACGCGCTGTAACTTTTGCAGTTGCAATAACCAGAGTGTAGGTTCTACTGCGTGACTTATAGTTTGAAGCGTCATGTATGTATGCCATAATAACTATTGTAGAACAATGTCTGACTCCATTAGAAGGTCAGCCAACAAGGTCTCTGATTCTGGCAGCGATTTGGAAGAATTAACTCCTGCTTCCACAGACACTAGTTCTGAACCAAGGAGATCTAGACAGAGTTCTCTCAAGAGTGACACAGAAGAGCGAAGGAATGGTCTTCCTTCAAGGTAATATCAGCTGGTGCATAGAACATCTACTGTATAATTATAGTCAAATATAGATTTACAATCACATCGACATATATGCTGTTCATCATATGACATGGCGTAACATTTGAGCAAACAATTATATTGACGTACAAAATTGATTTTCTATAAATGATGTGTGAAATTCATCAAAACTTCTTTGTAAGCGAAGATGAGAAATTGAAAAAATTTAATGAATCAATAATTAAATGAAAATATGAAGTTTAAGTTCATTTAAAGGTTGACTTGCAACAAAATTCACATTACAGTTATTTGGTATCAAAAGATTCACCATGTCTTACTCTGTTGTGTTGTAGGTGAAAAATATGTGGAAATGCGATTACAAGCTCTTAAAAGCTAAAAACCGAAAAGCCGCCGTAGATTGGAATCTTTATTTCGATGATGTAACCACGAAGTTTGGTTATGTCTTGTCACGTATGTTCTCATGTGAATTAAAAGGCCAATACAAAGCTCAATATAAAACTTATCGTAGCACTAGTTTATGACAAACACTTCGGGTTTCACCGAAGACCCCGTATCAAATATAGATGCTCGCTACTTTACAGCTTTGTTTCGGCCTGGTCTAATTGGCAAGTCGTAATCTGATCATGTGACCCAATACTTCGCAAATAATTTCTGCAGCACTTTTCGATTATCACAAGTGACACACAGGCTCGTCATGATTATCAAACAATGATATGTACTCCTTCGAGCTAAGGCTAAAAAACTAAACGAATTTTTACGGTAAGTTATAAGATATCACTGCTAAAAGTGACAGCATTACGATGACGATAAAACAGACGCGTAAGAACAATAGACATAGTTTTATTGAATGCGTGAAGTATATTTGTGGAAATATTTCGACGAATAAGATTGCAAGAAAGTGTAAACAGAAACCATCTCTCACAACTACATCACATTTTGGCCATTTTGGAAAGGAAATCCAAACTACGGCGGTCTCGTGTGGCTGCGATTTTCTGTTCGTTTTTTAGATTTTAAGAGCTTGTAATCACCTTTTCACATATTTTTCACCTACAACACAACAAAGTAAGACATGGTGAATCTTTTGATACCAAATAACTGTAATGTGAATTTTGTTACAAGTCAACCTTTAAGCTATTTTTGGTGTAATTTGGAGTAAGTACGCTGCTTCTTTCTACCACTTACAATCATCAGACTTACTTATTACCGATCCTTCACATCCGCTCTCATGTTTCTGAGGTAGAGTAACGATAAAAACCTTTGGACTAATTACCGCTTAATAGTTTAATTTTTACATATACCGTATATCCCCGCATATAAACAGGTTTTAGAAAGCAAAACGATTTTACCAAACTAAGGGGTTCGGCTTATACGCAAGTAGCTCTGATTGAAAGCAAATGAAATTACATGAATTCTTATAAATTACTTGATTTCAAGTCTCTTTTTTTAGGACCGGCTTACATATGTATGCAAGACCGGCTTACATACAAGGATATATGGTACATTAGACTTGCGCATTTAATTATTTACCTATTTTTGTATAATTTTTCTGTTCCAATGTTATATATTGTTAAATAAAGTATTTTTGTAGCTTTTTTAGCGTTGATACAATAAAAACTAAATACAACATATTTATATAAGAATATTTGCTCTCACATGCGACAGTTATTAGTTAGTAAACATCTTGGAACAGATCAACTCCGTATGTGGAGATTTGACCATACTTCACTTGTTATAGCAGCTACAGTATATAGTTTGGAGTGTACTTCATTAGCACCTAGTGTATATTGCTCTTTCTTATAAAAGTATCAACTAATATCGTTGTGTGATTGGTCAGTTGTTTATTTCTAGCTCGGTTGGCATCTGGTTTTAAAGATAGATAAATCTCGCAATACATTTTAAATTAAACCTGAGGTTTAATTTATTTCGTCAGCAGTTTTTTAAACTCGTTGTTAAGGTATTCACAAAACCTTGTTATTCTAGTTTTGTTAACTCTTCACCTTAGTTAAAAGTTATAGTTCATGGATAGTCTTTTATGTCTACAGAATTCCTCAAGCAGATCCTGTGAAGCCTCAAGTAAAGACACCCCTCACCACAAAGAGAACAGTCCCTGTAAGCCCGTATAAGGCTAAAACGCAAGAACCTCTCAAAGTTCGCAATCAAGACCAGGTACCTTCTGCTACAGAAATGATCACATTTGCTACTTGCATGTTGATTGCCTTGTACACTACTGATTCTCCAGTGTGCATGCAATTGTTATTGGATGCCAAAAGTTTGTTTGTTGAAATATCAAATGTCCTGTCTGTTTTCATTATATGGCGTCATCTTGCGGTACTATCAGACGCTATGTGCAAGCCTCAGGAAGCAGCAGGCTGTATTAAAAATAGTGATATGGTTCATATTTTTAGCAAGAATCATTTGTTCTTACCCTCATAAAAGCCTTATTTCTGCCATTACTCGCAACACTTTCACTTCTTGCAAACTTGGTTATTTTTCATATGTAATGGTAGAAAGTTGTTTAAATTTTTGCCATCCGACGGTGAAGTAGTCACTTTTTTATAAATGTTTAGTTGTGTAAAACACCTCTTCTTGCTGATTCTCTCAGTTATGTACACAAGTGTAGTTCTATCTGCGTAAACATGCTCAGTTTAGTAGTTGAACTTCTATCCACCTCAACCAACCTGCATGTTTGTTTATTTTTAAACCAGAAAAGTCGTTACACAGTTGATTAAAGCAAAGACCAATCAGTCATAAATATTCTCAGTCTTTGCGTTTTCTTTGTTACAATAAGAGATCCAAACCTTCTTTTCTATCAGGGACAGTGTTATTGGTCATGAAGGCAGTGCTGCCAGTGCCTAATGTCTTGTTTGATGTGGGCTTTCTAGTAGTTGGTTCACCGTAAGAACAAACGAGAATTCGTAAGAGCTGATTTGTTTGGCCCTCTTAAGCCGCGGCACTGCAGTTTATTGTTAGTAATGTTATTGATATTATATATTAATTTATTTGACATTAACAACACTGCTGACGGCTGAGAGCATGCTAGGCATTTAATGCTGCCAGTAGCGAGTGTGAAGTAGTGAGCTGGTGTTACTCGGTGCTTTGGGTGAAGCTGTTTCCTCTTTTGTAATTAATAATCTATTCGTACCAGCGAGCATGGCTGATATGGAGGTTGGTGATAGGAGATACTTCCTGATTTTAAAAGCTCATGATTTCAATTTATTCTAGCTTTTACTGCTAAGATAGAGGTTGCGCACAGGATATTGTCTGCTATTTTGCTATTGTAGTCATAGTATATGAACACTGGTTCTACTGTGTAAGTCACGTTTGATTTTATGCTACTGTACGTAACTAAATAATAAATTTATTGTTCATTTTACAATCTATTTTTCTAGGCTTGGCACATGAACCGTATTTTCTCTTTTTGACATCGGTTTGTTTTGTATAGCATAAGTAATTTTTTTACCTTTTTTCTCTATTGTAAGCTGTTTCCAGACTGTCTGTAGATTTATGGTGCAGGGTAAGTTTATAACAAGGCCTACCTCAATGGCTTATCGCTTTCTAGGATGTGTCGCAAGATTCACCTGAGAAGGCTCCTTCATTGAGACAGTTGCTAATAGAAAGCAAGGCTGAAACGTCTGACCTGCGCCACCAACTAGAATTACTTGCCGCAGAGAATCACAGGCTAAAGACTGAACAAGGGTTACCCAGTGGCCGTACAACTCCCAGTGAAACTTCACATGTCCACAGTAAACTTGCCGATGTAAGCAAACATTTAGTGCCAAAATTTGAAATCTAGCTTCTTACAGTAGAGCTTTGCAGGTGTAACTTAAGTATGCTATATAAACATTCTAGCTGTATACTCTATGGTGAGACGTGATGTCCAATATATAAAGATGAAGGAATCTTGTATATTAGAAGTTAGCTTGTAGGTCTTCCCAAGATAAAGAACCCAGATTTGAGTTCCTATTTTATTTACGAAATGCTTTAACCTACTATATCTTTCTTGAACTTAAATGAGAACATCTGCTGTCTCTCTAAAAAGGATAATATCAGCCTTCGCACACCAACTTCTGTTGATGACACAAGTTTTAAAAAAATTATTAAAGAATGCAAATAAAGCAATAAAGATTATTTGGTAAAAAATAAAAAGTTTAGATGTGAAGGATTCTGTTAGGCCGGGTGTTTAGCTGAGAGACCATATTACACCTGAAAGGCATGATATGGTCACCATCTGTTTGCCGCTGTGTGTACAGTGCTTTGGCGAATAACTGAAGCTTCTCGATAAGGTTTAGCTCTAGCACAACCTTTCTAGACGGAAAGACGATGTGACACCCTTCTCAAGGAAAAGGAAAACATGGCTACAGAACTTTGGAAGCTGAGGCAGCAGGTGGAAGACCTGCTGACGAGTAAGTCAGAGTTTGGAAGCGAGCCCGGAGACGGAACCGGGAGTCAATCGGCAGCTTCAGCCATCAAGGAACGTCGGATTGGTGGGAACGTCAGCAATCTTGAGCAGCAGATCGGTAGGTTGCTGTTACGGCCGGCCACTCGCGCTGGGGATTTGTCTCGAGTGCTGGTTCAGTTTACACAAAGTCTGTCTACCTGATTAAATGTTTGTGTCAATATTGTGAATAGAAGCCTATATTTCCAGAGCTTATTGAATCAATTTTATTTTCTCCTGCTAGCTCAACTATTTGTTTTCCTTGCATTCATTATTAATTCTATTGTAGCCCGTGAAGCGCATTTGTATAGAGCTCGAAGAGCTTGTAACAACGTTACTAAACTGCCAAGCTACGCGTGTCTATCAATTGCAATGCATAATTCAAGGTCATATCGATCACACATTTATACTGACTCCTTGAGTAAGCCTTTTGCATGCCATTGGAAGAAGAGTACATCTGGCTGAAATGGTCATCATTGCACATTGTCTAAGGCAAATTGTGTGCAATACACAAAGTATCTCCTAAAAGTCTAGCATTTCTATTGGCCGCAGTAGCACAGTAGCTATTGTGGGTTGATTTGGCATGCAGCTGTGGCTGTTGTTTATGTTATCTGTATGAAAATCTCAAACATATTTAGTAAGAAGTATATATAGAAGTAACGGAGCATAATACTCATGCTACAAACAGTATTGTTTCGGTTATGGAAGTCTCATCAGTGCAGCTAAGTGTCGTCAAGGGAGATAACTCCTATTGCCAATAAGAGTTGGCTTCCTGTCATGAAATATCAGCGTTGTCTCACAATCTTCAAGAATGTCGATGTGCAACACAAAGGTGCTCCAATCACAGAAGTGATGATCAAAATTTTTTTTTAATGTGCTCTGACCTCTTACTATTCTACAATTCCCTGTTTAGATGACAAGAGCAGCAATAGTCACCGTTTTTTTTCAGATGACATGCAAAGTCAGATACTTGACTTACAAGAGGCCAGTGAAACATCCAGCGCTGAGGTTCTAAGACTCGACCAAGAGAACCAGATGCTGACAGCCCATATAAAGAGACTGACTGCTGATAGAGAGGAAGACACTGAGGCTGAGAGGGAGCTTCTCCAGCAGCAGGTTATTTTTATAGTTTATTGTATGGTGTGAGCCTCAGTCTTATTCAGTGACTCATGCAATCTTTACTATAACAAGAGCCGTGTCTGTCTGTTTGTCTGTCTGAATCTATGGTGGGAGGTTGGAAAAAGGTTGCATCATTTTGGATTCCAACTCAGGTGATAGGCTAAGCAGTCAGGAACACTACTAACTGCACCACTCAACCACTTTCATGCATTTTGGAATAGTTGTGCACGTAGATATTACACATGACGATCTCTCACGGCGCACGAGATTGCCAGTTTAGTAGTCTTTACTATTATAAAAGCCGTGTCCATCTGTCCGTCCATCTATCTGAAGCCAAGGTTGTAGGCTGGGAAAAAATTGCACTGTGTGGGATTTCAACCCACGGTATTCAGATTGGCAGCCTGACACCCTACCACCTACCCTTATCATTCGTCTCTTGACGCTTAAATATAGCTGTACATACAACTATTTTTAAGCATGCTTTCTCTGTGCTTTATTAGCACACCTGATGGTCACTAAGGGTATACTAGTCTGCAAGGGTAAATATTGTCTAGCAAGTATAATCTGGTCTCAGTTCAACTTAGTTAAAATTTTGACGCTGCAATTGGTTTCCTACAAAGTATTCTCCTATTTAAACTTTTTATAGACATTCTCATTAAAAGATTTTCTGCGTATGACAGTATCACAATAGTGAATTGCTTCATTTGTATTCCAGTTTCAAGTGAGCTTCTCTATACATAAACACATTTGTGGACTAGAAAAATATGTAGCAAAATGCACAATAGTTTTTACTCTCCCTTAAAGAATAGAGAAAGCATAATATTATTATGCTTTATTATTTATCTTGAGGTGTTGACTGATGTTCTAAACAAAGAATCAAAAAGATTGACAACCAGAAGCTGAGATATAGCCAGCCAAACACAGGTCTACCAAAAAACACAAGTGTTTTGGTAATCATCAATATATGACGTATGAAATCGACTTGTGCCATTGGTCAATTAAGCCAACTAATGCGCTCTCCCATAACAATCACGGCGTTTTAATTGGTTTAATCCCTGTAAGTATAGAACAATCAAATTGGGCCTAACAATCATTGCTCTGAGAATTCCGAACCAGTCCCTCTGACGTGTAGATTAGTTTTAGCGTAAAATAATTACACGTATCTATTATTTCGCAACATTTCGCTATCTTGTTAGTTCAGCTCAGTTTTGTTGTTCTCCTACTTAGCTTCCCTATTCAGACTCAGTTTTAGCGTTGTTCAGATTTTTTTAACTATAGCTAATAAATGGAATCAATTAAATCAATCATCAATCTCGATTATCATTTGGAATTTTCTACAAATTATATTAGTTACATCATTTATTCTATACGCAGTTATATTATTATTTTGTATAATATGCATTATGATTATTATATTAACCATAAAAAATAATCATAGATAAGATAATAGATCGATAGAAAAATCAAATCAAAAGCTATCGTTTTCTTTTCTTACAGCAAGAGCAGCACGGTCAAGTTATTCTTTTTAAGATTATGGCTGTAGTGAACTTACAGTCTGTTAATAGTGACGATAATCAAGAAAATCAACTGAATGCTGCAGTAGATACACAGTAGAAAAATGATGAATGAACAAAAAGTCACATTCCCATTTCTTATTCTAAACAAACTGCAAATCGCGGATGTCGCATATAGACTATACACGCACCGTTCGTTGAACAGAGGATCTTCGGAGCATATCCGTGGAGATCGAGTTAAAATTTGAAGCACAATAGTCAAAATCTGCTCTTCTTTTTTGAAAAATCATGGCGAGGGGTTGTGGGCAAATGCCTTTACCACACAATATTTGCTTGATTTTCCTGAGAAACCAGAGCTAGTCTGTAAATTATTTACTATCGCGAGAAGCGTTTCACATCTCGTAGCCAAAACAATCATTATACGTAACGGCGGTAAGGGTGCACAACTCCGGTAAGGGTGCGTAACTCCGGTACATGACCATTAAGTCGATTTCATACGTCACAGTTCTCGGGATTTTCGAAGGGTTCTCCTCTGATTCTTTATTAGGTAGACCTGTGTTTGGCTGGCTATATCTCAGCTTCTAGTGGGTCAATCTCCTTGATTTTTTTTTAGAACATCAGTCAACACCTCAAGATAACTAATAAAGCATAATAATATTATGCTTTCTCTATTCTTTAAGGTATTATATTGAATCAGTCATTAGGAGGTATTCTTAGGCCATGTTTGCATTTTAGATATTTTTTCTCTATTGTTGGCGTACAAAAAAGATGAAGCTCATTCTATGTGTCTCGTGTTATTCTGATAATCACTCTTAGTCGAGTTTCTTTCCCAGAGGGCTGGGGCTTACTCTGATTTTCTTTCTATCTGCTCTTGAAACGCTAACCTCTTGTCCTAATGTTCTTTTATACCATCATGACATCTAGGAGCTTTTCAGCACTCCTTTGGTCAAATATTATGAAAGTATAGACTCCCTTCCTAGAGTGGTGTCTGCCAAAGTTGAAAATTAGAGAATCATTCAAAGATTTCGATAAAAGGTATAATTAGCAAGCTGATGGTATCCATACTTTCTATATGAACCTATACTCAAAGTTGTGAGAAGGACCTTGATTCTCAAAAAAGGCCAGATGTTAAAACTAATATTTCAGCAACCATCACTGGTTTGATCTGCGCCAGTCTACGCCAGAATGTTCTAATCGGTAGACTCTCTGACCTCGTTTCAGCATCTGTCAGTATATCAATATGTATATACCGTAAAACTTCTATGCGAGCACCATAGAAGCTGTATTTTTCAATTCTTCTCCTATAATGGCGTTCTATTAGAGGCAGCTTTTAAATAGAGGTTATACGGTACCCTCATTTGACAGATCCATGAAATGAAGAAACAACAGGAGCGTCAGACCGAAGACGAAATGCTGCATCTAAAGAGTGAAATGGCTCGGCTTCGCATAGATCTCAAAGCAACACAGGAAAAGGCTGACATACTTCAGGAAGAAAATGTCAAGCTAAGAGATAGTCTTCGGGAAGCTAAGTCCGTTAGCAGGTAAACAACAAGTTGTCAATATTGACCACTAATTTTAATATTGATGCTGGAAAGATCTTTTCATTTATCAATCACATGAGCAGGCGTAGCCTGGTGGTCTAGAACACCTGAGCAGACGTAGCCTGGTGGTCTAGAACACCTGACCTACAAACAACAGGTTTGGGTTCAATTCACAAAGCCGGCTACTGGCGGTGACAGAAATGGCGTTCAGGTTTAAATTGCTCTCTGCAATGGGGCATGTCTCCATCATTGGGGTTTCCTAGCCATGTCGCTCAAACATATTTAGCTAAGAACTCGGAGTCATATTTGTGTAAGGATGCTGTTAAAACCACGCACTCATTCTCTGTTCACAGTAAGCTAAACAGACATACTTGAGTTTTTAGGGATTGCTCACATTTGCATGATGCTCGTGTAGTCAGTGTTTAGTTCCACATTTTTTACACGTCATTGCTGGGAGGCTTGTAAAAGATATTTGTAAGAAACTATAAGATGCGGAATGTTTTATACAATTTTGACTTTATACAGCATTTTGCAGTTAGGGGATATTTAAGGATCATCAGTAACACAGCAGCTTAACTGTTATATGCTTTTTGTAAAAACTAGAAATGAAAGTTATAGTATACTTCTATATTCTGCCACCCCTCATCATGTACACCAATCATCTGCACCCAATTATACACAGCCAATCACGTGCATTCAGTAATATTCAACCAATTACACAAGCCCAATCAGAACCATCCAATCATGCGCATCCAATCATGCACTTCCAATTGTGCGGGTACGATTGTGCCCATTTAATCGTACATATAATATACATGTATGTACCCAATAGTATACAACCAATCATATGCAACCAATCACACTGACTCAATTACGCATATATTTAAATACTTCGCTTCTTGACTTTTGCTTCTTACTTTGATTGGTTTCATGGCCTTTAACTGGTATCTGTTGACTTTTATCTGCTGACTTTAGGATGCGAGGCAGCAGCAATAACATGACAGAGAGTTTGGGTGAGAGGCAGGAGAATCGCCGAAGTAAGGATGTGGCTTGGGAGGAAATCAGCAGTCTCAAACAGAAAATTAGAGAATTTTCATCACGTAACCCTGCGGGTAGCCCTTCTTCCATCAGAACTTTGGAGAAGAAAACATCACCACTCAGTGCAGTGTTAACATCACCAACCAACTATGGTATGTTTTTTGTGTCACCACTCAGTGCAGCCTTAACATCACCAACCAACTGTGGTATGTTTCTGTATCACTACTCAGTGCAACCTTAACATCACCAACCAACTTTGGCATGTTTCTGTGTCACCACTCAGTGCAGCCTTAACATCATCAACCAACTATGGTATGCTTCCGTGAAGCACATTGTCCTAGAGTCATTCTTTATGAGAAAGCCTCTAAGTTTGTGGTGTTACACGAACACCCAGCATATTTGTTGGAAAAAGATGACTACCTTATATAACTTGAACAGCAGTTAAAGAGTTTTACTGTATTTGTAGGGGTAGTTAACCCCCTTCCTCATCTGTTTTAAATTAAATCATATGAAAAATTTTGTAGATTTTAAAACAAAAAAACATCAAGTTCCATCATTCGCTCATTCTGTAGAAGCACTAAACTAAAATGGTCAATTTATATCTCCTAGTTATATCTACTAGTTCTATCTCCACAAGCAGTCTATCCTTTAATCTATCGTGTCATATTCACGCTATCGGAGTTATCCCACTTACATTATTGACAAGCGAGAGGCAAAACAAATACTCAGTTTACGCAGTCGCTTATCATAAATGTCAAACATTTGGCATGAAGCGGTCTGGGCTCTTATAGGCATGAAAATCAATAGAGCCTTTGTCATGCGGCTGTAGCAACGAGTTGCGGGTCTCCCTGAGTGCCCACAAACAAAGGCTTCAGTATGGGACTTCATTGTCTAGCGCTTACTGGCAATACATGTGCAGTTCTTCACTAGTATAACACACCAGGACTACTTAGGTTGGTTTTGTAGATCATCTGCTGATATTGTGTCAATTTGGTATTGACTGACACTTACAAGCGTGTGTATTTCTTATGTTTTTTTTTATTATTTTATTGTAAACAAGAGCTACTATAGCATTTAGTTAGGTATGAGGTAGTTAAATATATCAATGTACGAGCATCGTCTATTTTAGACTACATTTGCAAATGCTTTTGATTGGCTTATTAAAGATGAACCTACACAAAGTTTTAGTAAATTTTACCTGAAAGTATCAGTATTTTTCTATCACCTGTAATTTTTTTCTTGTTTGAGGTGGTGTAACTGCTAAGATCTTTCAAGATTAAAATCTACAAAATTCCATCAAGGTTAAAACGCTTAGAAAAAAGCTGCCTACCCATAGTTTTCCGATTACACAAGTATTTGTTTATCTAGTGGCACCAGCACTACTACTATTGTTAGTAAGGCATCTTCTCAACTCATTCTTGTAAGCGATTATGAATTGTTATTAATGGACATTGACAAATCATCAATTGTATTTTTAGTCGCTTTTAATGCAAACTAGTGTGTTGTCGTTACTTGCAGATCGGATAGGCAACAGGCCGGTGTACGGCAGCAAAGATTCCCCATTGGGCAAGTCCGCATACAGCCCACCTAGCAGAAGGAACGATAATTATCGACCCTCTTACCAACCGTCCAATCACAGCTCAGACGACAGACCACCTAGTCCTTCTGGTAGATCTGATATAAGTGATTCTACTACAGCATTAATGGCTGGATATGAGACTTACAGACCTCTTTCTAGAAGTGGTATGCTTTTACTTCCTGCTTCCTGCCACATGTTCTCTCTTCTTTTCCGCATATATACTTCTATTCTTGTCTTTCTTTCATATGCCTTCAACTTTGGCAGCGTCAGCAGCTCGTTTGTTCTTACTAACAAACTCGCTATCCTGCTATCGTGTTAGATCTACTGTGTGGTTTTTCCTACTGGTATAACACTATAAAAGTATTACAAATGCCCAGGCATGAGGAAGAAACTTCAAATTTTCATTCTTAGCATTTCCAATTTTTATTATTTTTCAACCAAAGCTTCTTTCAATTTATCTGAACTAGTAGAATGAATCTTGGTGCTTTAGTCTTTGCTTGGAATTGTTGTTTTGCAGCTCTTTAAATATTTCCTGATAACCGTAGATATTTTAACTGTTAAAATTGTGTGTAAAACCAAGTTATATATATAAATCGTAATGTCTGTCTGTCGTTTGTCCAGTTATAGCTGTATAGATAAAGTTGTAGCAATGAAAAATCCCCTCGGTAGTGGATTTGAACTTGCGAGATTCAAATCGCAAGGCTACTAACAGGCAAACATAACCAGAAGGCTAAGCGACTCTGTTTCCTTTTCGGATTGCACTTGCTAACTGTGTAATTTTTACTATTAATTAATATCACCTTTTGCGATTATTTTTTTTCCATTTTTAAAAGCTAATTTTTTACCATTACTTATACTTTTAATTTATAATTTTCAAATGTGCCGTTTTGGAAAATCTGTGAAAGCTAAATGTTTTTCATGTGGACAATTGTATTATCTGGAGTAGGAATTGCCTCTATGTTCCTTTTCCGTTCAGTCAGACAAAGTATCAGACAAAGCCAGTCCGATATCTCATTTTTATGTTTGTATCAGTATTGTCTATCAAAACCCTGAATACAACAATCTTCTACTGCAATAGTAACCTTTTCTATACACACTTTGATGTACTCATTTTTTATTTGTTCTCTTAATTTATTTGAACTGCACAAAAACACTTTTCTCATGATATGAAGTTTAAAAGTTAGAATAGTAAATGTTGTATATTTTATACAAAAATAGGTTTTCTGCGCAAAGACTTTTTTGGTACTTGAGCATTCATCTAGCATATACCTATATATATACTTATATATATACTTATATATATACTTATATATATATATATACTTATATATATATATATATATATATATATATATATATATATATATATATATATATATATATATATATATATATATATATATATATATATATATATATAAGTGCCAGTAAAGTAGGAATTTTTTTAATAATCTTTTAACAAAATGTTTCTTGGCTCGATTATAACAGCAACTTTGATAACCAGAAATATATTGTTTTCTGGCTCAGTTCTCTCACAAGCTGCCAATAGACTTGATTGATTTTGTTGCCTTACAGGCAAACATTTACAAGCTGGGCAAATTCAAAGAGCCAGTTTGTAAAAGTATTTACAGCTCAATTGCCATTATTAGTCTCTCTAGTAAATAGGCCTTTTTAAAATGAGAGAAGCGTGGTTTATTTTTCTGCCACTCTCGCCAACTATTCCTTCACTATCAGCATTTTAAAAACAATATTGTTATGGTGTTGCAGGTATTGCTAGGTTTACCCCGACATATCGGTGCTTTTCCTCAGGTAATTTCGCAGGAATTCATAGATTTTGGACTTTTCTTCTCTTGTCATATTTTACTAACAAGCTTCTTCTTTCCTCAACTGACATAGATTGCTTCTTATCTTTTTACTGGACACAGAGTTATCCTCTATTTCCAATTTCGATTGCATTGCTACCTTCCTCTTCTAATTCCCATAAACTATAAATCCTCAAGTCATTTTCCTAAATTATCTTTTCAAGGAAAAACAACTCCTTTTTTCTTCTAGCTACTATCTCACGACTCAGCGCGTCACGCAAGCTGGAGGATGACAGAACAAGTGAGTGCACCATGGATATACTTAATGAAGCGACCTTCAACTCGCAGGCTTTTGGTGCATATGATGTGAATGATGTCACAACTGAGAGAGTAGATGTGAGGCGGGAGTCAATCGGTCCCAGCAACCATATACGGCGAGGCAGCGTTGGCAGCTCTAGCATGCAGAGTGAATCTACTCAAGGTTGGTTTTGGATATGAGAGTTTGCTTGTTTCTCTGAGAAGCTCGTGTGAAATGGAGTTGCTAGTTTAATTTGAGTTTTGGCAGGTCTGTTATTTTCTGAAAGTGTTTTGTTTGACCTATATTTTGACATTTATGTATCCATTAAGTGCATCTTTTGTTCATTGCAGAAACTGGTAATGTTATTCATTGTTCTTCTGTCATGTGTTGTCCTGTTTGTTATGAGAAGAAAACTCCTATGTTATGTTCTACTCAGTCTGTAATAATATTGCCGACTAAAACACTGTTGGAAATGCACAATCAGATTCATTTTAGAGTTGTTTGCTCTTTGATAGGATAACTCCAGTTACACTATAAAGGTTAATTCTCACTATATTGCCATATGTCGACGCTAATCCCACAATACTTTGGTGATTTTTTGTGGTAACAATGTTCACATTATCACAAACTTATTCGCGTTCACATCAACAAGTTATCTGCAGCGTAGCTCTCTCACTATGTAACTGTCTCATTATGTAATTCGGTCGCGAAAATGATGAAATACTAGTCCCGCAGTAACTATCTAGAAATAAAATATAGATCAAGCAGTCCGCAACGCCAATCACAGCCGAAGTAGTGCACATTACACAGAATGTTCTGGATGCTCGGCAAACTATTGGGAAAGCTTGCCAGCTGCAATGTTTTCCAAAGTTCCATGCTGGTTTACGGTGCACGAATAATCAGCGACATACAGCGATATAATGAAGACCATCCTTAGCAGTTCCTTTAATTGAAAATTATTAATCCAGCAGTTATTCTAAGATTTGAACAGTAGGCCTCAACTGGAAAGATAATAATAAATCTTTCTTATCTTTAGACTTGCTTTCAGAGAGGCTCGCTATACCCCCATCCTTCGGTCTCCGATCAGTTCTTGTCCCAGTTCTTCCAACACAACACAATATAAAACAAGAGATAGTGGTTAACCGGTCTGGGCTCAGCACCGTGGGCCGCCGGCCATTTGCTCCTCGTTCACCCGCTGACCTCACTATTGGAGATATAGCCAAATTCACTAAACCTGATGGGAGAATATGTCGGGGCACAGTCAAGTTTATCGGACATTTACACGACAAGAACGAGACATACATAGGGCTAGAGTTGGAGCATCAAGGTTTGTGTTGGTCAACCCTTGTTCAGTTTCCTTGTAAAAAACCATTAACATATTTTATTGTATGGGAAATTAAAAAATGACACTAACAACATAGTTGGTGCTGGCTAAATAGCACTTTTGTTTTTGAAGCTTAAGTATTTGGGAGAAATAAAAAAGAGGGTAGACAAAATAGCACTAGCACCAGCCTTTTGTTAATGCTTTGCGGCGTACACTGGAGATGCCAGACATCCTCATTTTAGACGTTCACACCTATAAGTTGTTAATCTGATGTTTCTAACACAAGTTGAATATTTTTTATTATTCATCTTTTTAATTGTATTCGAAAAAAAAGTATTTTAGAATATTATTACGATATTTTCGAGTGACCAATTTCTTATTATTGGTCAAACTGCATTATATTACTGCATCATTTAAAATATATTTTCCGATAATCAGCTAGCCAATCATGTCAGAGCAGCATGCAAAAATATCAAACTATCCTTTTGCGCAGCGTCAATACCCGCTCAAGTCACCTTATATTTTTTTCCAGTCTGCTTCAGCCTTAAGTACTTATGGTTGTCTTATGTGCGTTACCAGCCTTCATAATCCCAGGTCTACTGCAAACCAATTTTCTTTTGAACATTGAATGGTCAACAATAATTATTGTGTAAACCAACTATGACAACCTAGTATCTGGCTTGGGGCGCAGCTAACATTCTGGGTAACATATTTGATAAGGCTCTACATGCCGCAATGGCCATCCGTGTTCTTGTCTATTTTTGTCACACTGCAATCTTATTGCGCTGTGAAGACTAGAGTTATTGTTTTGACAGAATTTCTGTTGCTTGCAGAGGGAAGACATGATGGGCTCTATGAAGGCGTGCGATACTTTGACTGGTAAATTTTACTGCCTATTTATTAGTTGTCTTCTCTTACCCTAAACACATTCAAATTGTAAACACTCACCTGTTCAGTAATCTCACTATCTTTTTGTGTTATCAACATGAGGTAAATGTAGTTGCAAATGTTTTCTTATTTCAGCAAACCTAACAGAGGGGCCTTCATTACCTTCAACAAGGTAATCATGGTTTGGGGGAGCTGAGCCTGTCCCGATAATTCACAAGCTACTTAGGAGGGAGGCTATGTTCATCAGTGATAATTTTGCTCTTTATAGGTCGATTAACCGTCCAATTGCTTTCTTTTCTATTTCCATTTCTATATAGATTTTCGTACTATTTTGAAGAAATTGAAAAAAGAAAGCATTTCATTTGGTCTTTACTGTAGTCCATTATGGCTAGTTGCTTGAAGGATACCATTGCTAGTGTATCAATTGTGTTAACAAAGCTTTTTTGTAATGTAGTTTTTAAGCAAGCTATTTTTGAAGCCGTCCATGTGTGATTAATTTATTATGGTACACCAAAGGATTATATCCATGATATAGTCAGTTTCTTTTTGTAAGTGAATTTTGCTTGCATGTGGTTTATTATATGGAATAAAATAATCAATAATTACTGATATCTTGTTCTACTCTACCATAGACATGGAAAGACTACACAACTTAGTCATTTAACTACACAATTAATAGAGGCATAAACTACTTTGAAGCTAGTTAATATTGTTTACATTAAACTTTTTATATTCAACTCAGCACTTTCAACATTTATCATAAACTAGCAGAATGCCTGGCCTTGCATGGATATTAAAAACTGTTCATAAGCAGTTGCCGGTAATCTAGTTGCCTGCCACTTGCCATTAGCCTGACACATTTCCAATGACTAATTTGAGTATGCTGCTATCTGTATTGCCCAACTTACTAATATTTAGAGCAAGCTTTAGCCACGTTGCGTAGCGCAGAATACTGTGCCTATTTTATTCGACATAATGGCTCATAACGCCTCAATTCAATGCATCTCGCGTAGCTTGGCAAGATATTTGCCTGGCGAACAGGAGTATTCGAGATCAAATCTAGCATGAGGCAATCATTTCACTCCTAAATTTTAATAGCTATAGCTGGGCACACCAATTTACAGAGTTACTGAAAACATACAAAAACTGATATTTGTATATATATATGTAAAAATTAATTTGAACTGCTATATTTTACTGATATGATCAGTTGCAGTAAGTAAGAATCACTGTAATCAGTTTGAAGGACTGAAAGTCTAATCTGTCAAAAGACATCGCTCTTTGTCAGACGTATAGTGCATACTTATAGTGAGCCTTGAACCTTGACAAGGAGATCATCTTATCTATCTGCAAAACATGAGAGCTTGTGAATATTTCAGCACTATGTGACCTTTAGACAAGTTAAGAGGATCAAATATACTAGCAAACAAGGCTGAACCATAAAATACTTATCAGGATGCTAACATATATAGTCTGAGGTAGAAGGTGAGATGACAGTTTGGGCGCTAACTCTGTGTGCTGATATCTAATTTGACATTGAATGCTGTTGCTGGCAGACACCCTAGTCATCTTATTTTTGTATAAGTTACAGCAGCGCTTGTTATATGAGTTTCAAGTTAAAAGTGTACAAATCAAAGCATCTACTCAGTACTCTCTCAAACACTAACATTGTATATTTCTACTGAAGATGAAAAAAGTCAGCAAGCAATCGATTATCAATATTATTGTTTGCTGACTTCATTATTAAAATGATAATAAATTTGTGTGATACCAATTGCTAAAAAATAATTGGTATCAAGCAAGCATGTGATAAACT
This sequence comes from Watersipora subatra, assembly GCF_963576615.1. NCBI lineage: Eukaryota > Metazoa > Bryozoa > Gymnolaemata > Cheilostomatida > Watersiporidae > Watersipora > Watersipora subatra. The sequence goes on along the minus strand of NC_088716.1, from coordinate 58,362,467 downwards.
GCATATGGACGGTTCCGTTTATATGTACTCGGAAAACCCACAAGCAAAAAAACCCACAATTTTCCAAATGAAAATCTAATTCTGAATAACAAAAGACACAACGTGGCAGTTGACCAATGGTGTTCAACTGCTATCACACTATATAGAGGAAGAGCAGCTTTTCTTGGCTACATCAGTACCTTGCTCTCATCGGATTGACAGTTGCCATTATCAATATCAATTATGTCTTTGATGACAAATTTTACAGGACTATTTAAAAATAAAAAAAAATCGCCAACAAAATCTGCTGCTGCAACATCAGCTTCAAAAGAAGGTAACGTTCAACGACAAAAACAGAAATGGGAAAGCAAGAATTGGTCACAAGCAAATGGAGATTACAACGACAGCGAAGAAGGTAGGCAGAGTGTATGTAATGTGTTAATAGCTGATATTGTAGAGTGTATGTAATGCGTTAATAGCTGATATTGTAGAGTGTATGTAATACGTTAATAGCTGATATTGTAGAGTGTATGTAATGCGTTAATAGCTGATATTGTAGAGTGTATGTAATACGTTAATAGCTGATATTGTAGAGTGTATGTAATGCGTTAATAGCTGATATTATAGAGTGTATGTAATGTGTTAATAGCTGATATTGTAGAGTGTATGTAATGTGTTAATAGCTGATATTGTAGAGTGTATGTAATACGTTAATAGCTGATATTGTAGAGTGTATGTAATACGTTAATAGCTGATATTGTAGAGTGTATGTAATGTGTTAATAGCTGATATTGTAGAGTGTATGTAATGTGTTAATAGCTGATATTGTAGAGTGTATGTAATGTGTTAATAGCTGATATTATAGAGTGTATGTAATGTGTTAATAGCTGATATTATAGAGTGTATGTAATGTGTTAATAGCTGATATTGTAGAGTGTATGTAATGCGTTAATAGCTGATATTGTAGAGTGTATGTAATGTGTTAATAGCTGATATTGTAGTGTGTATGTAATGCGTTAATAGCTGATATTGTAGTGTGTATGTAATGTGTTAATAGCTGATATTATAGTGTGTATGTAATGTGTTAATAGCTGATATTGTAGAGTGTATGTAATACGTTAATAGCTGATATTGTAGAGTGTATGTAATGCGTTAATAGCTGATATTGTAGAGATTGAGAATTGCTCAAAACCTCCTTATAATTTAGCATACAAATTGGAACTGACAAAACTAAATGTTTCATAATAGCTTACAGATTGCATTTTACCTTCGATAAAGTTATACATACAGCTCAAGTTGGTCAAATGCCTATTCAAACAGTTTCTCATGACATTTGAGAAAAATTAAATAAATTGGTAATGTTTGAGATGGCTCAATTAAATTTTTATTTTAATCTTCAGTTTATAAGACTGCAAGAAGAAATTAGGGATGACTGTAGTAATCAGGGATGACTGTAGTAATCAGGGATGACTGTGGTAAACTAATTAACTGAAGGTAGAAGAATATGTATATAGATGGTATATAGATAGTATATATATATATATATAGTATGTAGGTATTTATATAGTATGCATACATGATATGTATATAGTACTTATGTACATAGTATGTATATATATAATATGTATGTATATATGTATATGGTTTAGATATAGTATGTACATATATAGTACAGTCAAACATGGATAACTCGTCCACGGATAGCTCGAACACATGGTTAATTCGAACATTTCCTTTGGTCCGTTCCCACGTAATGATAAA